>NC_047663.1:333787-470182 GCF_011762505.2 Arvicanthis niloticus
CAAACAATCAACAACCTTCTAACCTCTCTCAGTGTCCTAGCATTCACATACCTAGCATTTGCCTAAAGCAAACATGTCAAGCACACACCCATGCTGTAAATTCACCCTCAGTTAACAAAGCCATTTGTTCTTCTTGCTTGGAATGAGTTTGTTTTTCTTTCTGATATAGACACCCTGGGCTATTTGGCATCTGTCATGGTTTGACTGCAGTGCAGACACAGCGTTAGAGGCTTATCAATTTACTTCTTCTCCCTGCCCTCTCTTCTAATATCTCAACACCCATAATCAGCTTGAAGACGTTAATGAGAGTCGGAGCCCCTATTCCCTGGGCTTGGGGACTGCGGTGGTTAATATTGGGCTGTCTTTCTGGGAAAAGTAGTGGTTTTGGTGGATCAGGGAGGATTAGCTAGGATTTATTGCATAGTCATAACCTATTGGTAGAAATATGTATAATTGTTATTAGGATGAAGTTATAATTTCTTAAATGGTACAAAATTTACCTTGATTACAAATTTTCATAAGGTTTTCATTGGTATCAGCTTCTTATTGATATAAAAGTGAAATTAATATTGTTACTCTCATAGGCATTGTGCCTATATAACACATTTAGGAATACAAGGCTTAGACCCAGTCCTTCTTTAACTTTTTAAACTGATTTGAGATGGTTAGCCTGTGAGTTAAGGGCCTATAGCAAATTCATGGCTCTAAGTTTACTATTAGGGTGTTTTTCTATATTTTATTTAGCTGAGAGGAGTTAACAAACAATACTCCAGATTGCCTTACATGGATAGTTGGTTTTCAAAACGTCAGAAGTCCACAGAATTGACATTACAAACATTTCTGTATTAATGTCCATTTTGATTAGAGACCTGTCTGCTCCTGACAGCTTCCTGTTTTGGATTCTAAGAAGAAACTGAGCATCCTTGGAGTTACTCCAGTTGTGGGGAGACAGCCACTAGGCAAGAATTGCCTCTTTTCATCTACAGACAAATTACTGTCCAGAAAAGGACACACTTGCAGAATAGTTGACTGATTATATCTGCCAAGACAGAGTAATCAGCCCTTAATAATTCTGCATCACTAGGTCTGTCCGATGATCCTGGACCAGAAGACTGAAGATCAGATGCTCCAACGTTTTGTAGTATACGGACTGTCCAGGTGCTCAGCGGTCTCTATAAATTGGCTAAGTTTTAGAAGCTATGCTTTGTGCTTCACATAATTTCAGTTAACTCAGTCATTCTGCATTTCTGATGGGGTTGAAAACTTATACTCTCATAGCCAATTCTGGCTATTTACTTTGAGAGAAAAGATTTGAGAGGATGGTTTTCAGCTGACATTTATTCTAAAGCCAAGAAAAAAGTCAGGTTCAGAACTAAGTCTTTTAGTAAGGAGGGACGACAGAGGTTCTGGTTAGTCAACAAAATGATGGACTGGGTATTAGGTCTATCTTGTACCTTACTGACACAAATTGGTATAGTTATGCTCTAATTCTATTCTAAGAGAAAAGTTTTATTTTAACAGGAAGTAAAGGAGAGGAGGAGAAGGAGAGGAGGAGCTAGGTGACTGGGGGGAGGGACATAGAGGCGGATGTTTTTGTGTCCACTCCAGTCAAAGATAGTTGATATATCTAGGTTGGGCATTGGGTTACACTTCTGATTGATATTGAGCATTACCAAACGTATAAAGCCTTTGATTAACATTAAAAAAATAGTATAAAAGCAAAAGTGGGGATGGGATAGGGATTTTCTAGGGAGGGGAAAGGGGAAAAGGGGGTGGCATCTGAAATGTAAATAAAATATCCAATAAAGATTTTCACATAAAAAAAGAAATTAGAGAAACAAAACTTTCACAATAGTCACAAATAATATAAAATATCTTTGGGTAACTCTAACCAAACAAGTGAAAGATCTATATATGATGAGAACTTCAAGTCTCTCAAAGAGATGGAAGAAGACCTCAGAAAATGGAGAGATCTCCCATGCTCATGGATTTGTATAATTAACATAGAAAAATGGCCATCCTACCAAAAGCAATCTACAGATTCAATGCAATCCCCATCAAAATCCCAACACAATTCTCCAAAGATATGGAAAGTGTAATTCTCAAATTCACCTGGAAAAACAAAACTTCCAGAATTGTGAAAACAATTCTTAACAATCAAAGAACTTGGGGAATCACCATCCTTGAACTCAAGCTATACTCCAGAGCAATAGTGATAAAAACAGCATGGTGTTGGTACAGAGACAGAGGGGTTGATCACTGGAATAGAACTGAAGACCCAGAAATAGAACCACACACTTACAGACACTTGACAAAGAAGCCAATAATATACACTGGGAAAAAGAAAACATCTTTAATAAATGGTACTGGTCTAACTGGCAGTTTGTATGTAGAAAAATAAAAATAGGTCCATATTTGTCACCTTGTACAAAGATTAAGTCCAAGTGGATCAAGGACCTTGACATAAAACCAGATACACTGAATCTAGTAGAAGAGAAATTGGAAAATAGCTTCAAACACATTAGCACAGGAAATTTTCCTGAACGGAGCACCAGTGACTCAGGCTCTAAGATCGACAATTGACAAATGGGATCTCATGAAACTGAAAAGCTTCTGTAAGGCAAAGGACACTGTCAATAGGACAAAATGGCAACCTGTAGAATGGGTAAATATTTTTACTAACTCTACATCTGATAGAGGGCTATTAACACAAATATACAAAGAACTCAAGAAGTTACACTCCAGAAAACTAACCCAATTTAAAAACAGACCAAAGATCTAAACTGAGAATTTTCAACTGAGAAATCTCGAAGGGCTGAGAAGTGCTTATAGAAATGTTCAAAGTCCTTAGTGATCAGAGGAATGCAAATTAAGACCACCCTGAGATCCAATCTTACACCAATCAGAATGGCTAAGAACAAAAACTCAGGTAACAACACATGCTGGCAAGGATGTGGAAAAAGAACACTCCTCCCTTGCCGGTGGGATTGCAAACTGGTAGGACCACTCTGGAAATCAGTCTGGAGGTTCCTCAGAAAATTGGAAACAGACCTACCTGAATACCCAGCTAGACCACTCTTGAGCATATACCCAAAAGATGCCTCACCATGCTGCTGGGGCATGTTCCACAATGTTCATAGTGGCCTTATTTATGATAGCCAGAAGCTGGAAACAGCCCAGTAGTCCCACAATAGAAGAATGTGTGGAACCAAAGGTAGCTTGGTTCACAGTTGAGCTAAGGCTCAAAACCCCGGAAATCCTGAAGTCGAGGCGCCTCGACTGTTCCAGTGCACCTGGCCCTTGTCACTAGCTACATTCCCCCATAGATTTGTGGCCATCAGCCATGTAAGGGCAACGCCCCAAGCCCTTCTACATGTAAAGAATTTGAGGTCACATAGGCTTGAGACAGATCTCCATTTTAATGAGGTACCTAAAGGCCTGGAGGCTTAGACAATACGCTTTCCTTCCCAGACACTTCTCCCTGCAATAGGTATTTAACCCCAGGCCCACAATGAGAAATGGGGTACAGTTTTACACATCCACTTTCCGTCATGACAGTAAATGCCTTAAAACCATGGACTGTCTCTTTTCATAGGGATTCACCATGGGGACCCACAGAAATGGCTTTCACCTACAGAGCTGCCTTCTCATCTCCCATTAAAGGTCTCTCTGTGTCCCCAGCCATGGCTGCAACCAAGCCAAGCCTGCTGCCGCCTCCAACAAGCCAAGGACTTTCCCCATGAGCCAGCCAGTGCTCCCCTTTCCCCCCTCAGCCACTTGCTAGATCCAGCCTGCAGGCCCCACTCTGTTCTCAGCTCTTCCACAGCTCCCAATGGTGCCTGGGTTTCCAAGAGCCTGGGAACTAGATGGCCCCTGCCTTGAAACCCGAATCAGCTCTAGCTGCCCCATGCCTTAGACTGTGCTTCACCACTCCTGGAGTGGTGTCCTGGGGCTTTCCTACTGCCCAACACCCACCCAGTAATGGTGTAAGCTAAGTGTGGTCAAACATCCCATGTCCAGCATCCCCAGTGTCTGTGCCCTGTGGTGAAGAGGTCACAGGACCCTGTAACCTTACAAGAATGGATACAGAAAAGGTGGTTCACTTATACAATGGACTATTACACAACTATTAAGAACAAGGATATCATGAGTTTTGCAGGCAAATGGATGTAACTAGAAAATATCATTGTGAGTGAGGTAACTCAAACCCAAAAGGACACACATGGTATATACTCACTAATAAGGAGATACAAGCCAAAAAAGTACAGAATACTCAGGACACAATCCACAGGACTCAAGAAGGTTAACAAGCTGAAAGACCCAAGTGAGGATGCCTCAATTCCACTCAGGGGGTAGAAGAAAGCAGTCATGGTGGGCAGAGGGAGGGAGGGAACTGCATGGGAGAAGGGACATGGAGGGGAAGGTGGGAACATGATCAGCTAGTAGGGGGGACAGGAGTGAAGCCCTGAAGGCCAGAAGAAAGAATGTAAACAGGCAACCTTGGGAGGTAGAAGGTAGGGGGACCCTAAGTATATATACATATATATGCATATATATGCATCATGTATACATGTATATATAAATACATATATATGTATACATGATGTTTATATGTATGTATACATACACGTATATATTTATGCAATGAACTCTCAAAACTGAGAAAATACAAAATAAGATTCCTTAGCTCATTTAAATGGGAAAAAAGATTATAAGGCATTTTAACTCAGCATTGCTTCCTATTGCATAAGCACAAATGAAAACCACAGTCACAGCTGTGGGTCTCTGTGAGTTGCAGACTAGCCAAGGCTATGCTGTTGTGTTTTGTTTAATTCTAGCCAAGCATCAATCGATACTTCTACATGAAATGAAGAGGTGCTACGTGTGTTCAGACAGGCTCTGGACACGCAGCTCTGCACAACGTGATGCTTGCACAATATTCAATAAGCATTCTTGTCAAGCACTGAGGACACCCAGAGCAGAGAGGGAGACCCAACAAGCAGCCACGTTCCTGGTTGGTCCGTTCCCCAGGAGCCTGCACTTTCTAAGAAGCCATTCCACACAGCAGCCATGGCCACACAGCTCAACAGCCACCTCTGTGTGTAAACTCCAGGCTTAAATTCTCTGGTGGGAGTCCTCTCTACCTCCTGCACCACACCAACTTCTGGGGCTGGGCCTCCTCTGCAGTGTCTCTCCTCCTAGCACACTCACTTCCTCGGCTCCCACACACCAGGCTTCTCACTTACAGGAAGACTCACATCTCCGAGCCTATGTCCTATTCCTGCTCACTGAGGCAGGCGCACTTCCTGGTCCCTGGCTTGCTCATACCAAACAGTGTTCACTGAGTTTCACTGGGAATAAAAGAGATACAACAACAGGAGTAGCTTAAGGGCAGGAATTAATTTGTCAAGTGCCTCAGATAACTGAACATGTTAGTCTCTAAGACATTTGTCTTGATGTCAGATGCCAAGATGTCTTCTCCAGGCAGGAGCCAGGTCCTGAACTGGGGTCTGAACAAAATGGACATCTACTGCAGAGTTCCAGGTCCACTGAGGACCCCAGAACAACTGAAATGACTAGTCTCTGACCTGAGGCCATAAGAAGTGAGGAACTGGTTTGTTCCTTATCCTGACTGAAGACTGGGTCACAGACACCAAAAGGTATCAAATTATGTACTCTATATGTTTTACTACATAATAACTGTTAACATATATTGGGAAGGAAAGGTGACAACTAAAGGACTGGGTGGAGGGGTAAAGAAAGGACAGAGAAGATCCTAGGAAAGCATTCCCAATGACAGGAACAGGGGTTGCAGTTATATTACCACAACTCCACTCACCCTTCCCACTGTGTCTCAAACCTTCTTCCCATAGCAAGAAGGGAGCACCTCACCCCTTCACACTCCAAGGACTTACTGAGACATCAGTGAGCCTAAAGACAGCATGGCTGACTGAGCACTAACACTGTGACTGTTGGAATCACGTGTGTCCCGCTCTGAGTGACTCCATATTATATAAGTCAGGGTTCTCTCAGCCTATGCATTGCCATAAAGGACTCCATCATCTGTCCAGCACCACCCATCCAGCAAAGAATGATAAAATCCTTATTCCTCGAAATAAGAAAGGAGTTACCCTATGACCCTATGAGATTATGGGTGTCAGTGGAGAGCAGAGGAACATGTGCGCATATTAAAATCATATCTGTGAAAATGGACTGTGTGGTAGTATGGATATGAATGACACAAATGGTCTTATATATTTGAATGTGTAGTCACTGGGAGGGACACTGTTTGAGAAAGATTAGGAAGTGTGGCCTTGTTAGAGTAGATGTGGCCTTGTTGGAGGAAGCTTGTAACTGGGTATGGGATTTAAGGTTTCAAAAGCCCATGCCAGCCCCAGTCTCTCTCTCAGCCTCTGCCTGCAGCCTGGAGATGAGGATGTAGCTCTCAGATACTGCTCCAGTGCCATGTATGCCACCGTGATGATAATGGACTATCAGGCTCTGGAACTGTAAGTAACCGCCTTAAAATGCTTTCCTTTGTAAGAGTTGCTGTGCTCATGGTATCTCTTCTCAGCAACAGAACAGTGATTAAGACAGAAGTTGGCACCAGGGAACAGGGTATTGCTGTGACAGGCGTGACCATGCTTCCCGTTGGCCCAATGTGAACTCTAGGACTTTGGACTAGAAATGTGGTTGAACTCTTTAAGGGGATTTAATGTGCATCTGAGTAGGAGCAGGGAAGACAGCAGCTGACAGTGATGTAAACTATGAGAGCCCAGCTCCACTTGAGAGGGAAGAATATCGCTGAGGGGCCTGAGGACCATTCTTGAGATATTTTGTTAAAGACTGTGGCAGCTTTCTGCCCTTGTCCAATTGAAGGCTTCTGGATGAATGGTGTAAAATGGGCAATTACAAAACAGCCTAGTATTGACTGTAGCACTTGGTTGTTAGTGGTAACCCTTATGCAGATCTATTATGGAAAGGTGCAAGCTGGACAAAGAGAAATACAAAATGCCCTATGTGAGAAGAGAAGGAGCACCTGAAGGTGTGATGGAGCTGAGCCCAGTGCTCGAGGAGATAAGTAGTTTAAAGAAAAGCCTGATGCACCTCACTCAGGGCTCGGTCCTCACCCTATCTGAGGGATTTCCTGTGTCCCTCTCCCTTTCTCTGTGCTTACTCTAGGTGTAGTTCCCATTTTGCTGAAGACACCAGCTTGTCCAGGAGTCTCCTGCGACTGTGTCCCCACTCAGGTAGGAGAAGTAAATCAAGGGGAGCTTGAACATGATCAGCTGTGCCTGAGGCCGAGAGCCTTAAGGGAAGCAGATGATGATGCATATGGCTGCTCAGATGGGGTCACCCACACAATGGCATTTCTATTATCACTCTGCTCCACCTGCTGCAGGTTGAGCCACACTCCTTCACTGCAGCATCCAAGTCCAATGTTCCACAAGGATGTAGGCAGGGAAGGATACATCCAAGAATACAGATCCTCTGATGCCCCAATTTCCTAATGACCAAGTTCCAAGAGGGAACCCAAGTGGCTCCTCCACAGACCCAGGCTGGAGCTCAGAAGCCCCTTCCTTCCCTGCCTATATAATCCAGACCATTATTGTGGGCATACACTCACACCTAAGGAGTATCTATCTACCTTTCTTTCTTTCTTTCTTCCTTCCTTCCTTCCTTCCTTCCTTCCTTTCTTTCTTTCTTTCTTTCTTTCTTTCTTTCTTTCTTTCTTTCTTTCTATATACTTATCTATTTCTTCTATCTATCTCACCACACACACACACACACACACACACACACACACACACACATGCATATGCCCTTCCTTCATTAGTCTCACCCCAGAGCATCCTGAGCTGTTCCTACCTTGAGACTCGGCTCTCTGAAAGGTCCAAGCAGTTGGTTACACACTACAACTCCAGTTGCAGGACTGAGCAGCACCCTCTGCATCTCCAGCCCCATAGTCCTGTACCAAGACCTAGAATTTGTCCTCTGGCTGATAGGGCCAGTAGGCTGACAGGAACAACAAACCCTGCAGGTAGGAGGAGTGACTGCACAAGGATCATGGTGCCAGCAGGTGTCCTATTCTGGCTAGTGCTTCCAGGCCTGTTCCAGAACTCTTCACACTTCCGTTTCTTAGCAGTGTTCTCCTAATTCACTTGTAGTGAGGACACAGAGTCACCCAGAGATGACAGGGTCGAACAGAATGAAGTTTGGTTCACACAAAGCTTGTTTAAATTTTAATTCATTCTTCTTGTTCCTTTGTCATTTAATTGCTGTAAACCTTGATCCTCCCACTCCTGTTAGCCATGAGCTCCATGGACATAGTACAGCATTGCATAGAAACAAACTGTGTGGCAGAAACGTGGAGCCTTAGGGCCATAGCATATCTCACCATCGACCCTCACTTCTGTCCTAGCCATTTGTCTGGCTTTCACTACCTGCTTTACAGCTAGGAGGTTTTCTCTCCAGGGAACTGAAAAACAGCCAAGCAAATCATATGCTTCTATTCTCTGTCCTCCCTTCTCTTAGCCCATGAGAAGGGAGACGCCTCACAGTTTATATGCAGGAAGACTCAAAGCTATGAAGATACCTACCTTCCCAGCCTTTAATATAGAGTCAATAGAGTACGGTTTTTTGTAAATATCAAAACATTGACTTAGAACTGGGTGTTTGTCTCCATTTGTAAAGTGGCTTCCCTAACAAACACACAGCACAGATTGATCCAGGCACTTTGCAGGTGGAGGCAGGAAAGTCAAGATTTCAAGGTCATCCTTGACTACCTAGTAAATTCTACATCAGCCTGAGATAAGACACTCAGTCTGAACAAAAAACTAATTTTAATTTTTATGTGATAGAAGAAAAGTCCAGCTAACACAAAGATGAGAGATAAAGCCTCGGGACTCAGACTACACAAACAGGTCAGTAGGACACACAGGAGAGCCCAGAGACAGGCAGAAATAAGTCAGTCCACTGATCTTTACAAAGGATTAAGGCTAATAAAATGGATAAACGGCAGCCCTGAGTCCCTTGAACAATCATGTGCAAAACAAACAGGTACAACATTGCTCTGCCTTCATAAATGTTAGTTCCATGCAGCTTAAGTCACAGACTTAAATGCAAACCACTTACTATAGGCCCACTTGGGAGGAAATGGAGGCCATGAGAGTTTTGGTGATGACCTTTTAGATGCTATACCAAAGGGCAGACACATGAAAGATGTGATTAAAGCTACTCTTCCTAAAATTAGTATCTTTCTCCTATAATAAATGCAAAGAAAAAGACATGAAATGTACTGATTGTAAAAGACAATCTATGATACAGGACTATAATCCAAAGTACATAAGCGATTCATAAACTCCATACTGATTGCAAAAGACAATCTATGATACAGGACTATAATCCAAAGTACATAAGCGATTCATAAACTCCAGCCACATAAAGCCTACCGACCTGAATGTGGTGGTTAAATGTAACTGTTAGCATGGTAAGATCTAGAATCAACTAAGACACATCTCTGGGAGGGCATTTTTATGATGAGTTAATGAACTGGGTGGACAACAGCTTCCTGAAGTGGCCCAGTTATAGAGGGGTCCAGAGAAGAGCCTCGCTACACACTTCCCTCGTGTAGTTTCTTACGGTAAGTGTGCCTCCCAGGGGAACCACTGACATCACTGCTGCTTGTCAACACCCTCATCTGAGAAACAGTTCAGTGGCTGCACTGTGAACATGGCAACAACTGCCCAACTTACCCACCCATCATCACTACACACACACACAAACACACAGATCCAGGGACCTTCAGGGTTCCTGCCGGCCCAACTGGCCAGGTCCTGGAGTCTCTGAGCCACTGGCCCATCCCAGACACAAGGAACCTAGAACCAGATGGTAAGCAATCAATGGAGGGTACCCACAGCCAGCTCCCTTCTCACCCCTAAGTTCACCTCTGAGGTTCATGTCAGGACCCAGGATGGTTCAGTTTCTTCAAAGCAAGTTGTTAGGCACAGGCCAGACCTCAGGCACACAACAGGACTCACCCTCAGGAGAGACAACACCTGTTCTGAACACCTGTGGGCGGGGAAGAACTTGCTGAATGGGAGGGTTTTTTTTTTTTTTTTTCCAGAGCACTGCCAAGTTATATATAATGATTTACAAAATGTTTACATAGAAATTACTTTCCCTTAAAAACATAAAGTAACTTCTTCATGTCGCTTAATGTAGGTCCAGGACTCATCCAAGTTGTAAATCCACCTGAGCTAACAAAGCCACCTGTTCTAGCTTGGCAATAGATTTTATTTTTTCTAATAGAGAAGGATCCTAGGTTATTTGGCATCCAAGGTTTTTGAAGTTAGTGCCACACATTACTGTACCAGCTGTGTCTAGAATGGCTCCTCCTGTTATTAGCAGTAAGTTTTTTTTTTTTTTTTTTTTTTTTTTTTTTTGAGACAGGGTTTCTCTGTGTAGCCCTGGCTGTCCTGGAACTCACTCTGTAGACCAGGCTGGCCTGGAACTCAGAAATCCGCCTGCCTCTGCCTCCCAAGTGCTGGGATTAAAGGCGTGCGCCACCACCACCCGGCAGCAGTAAGCTTTTAATGAAGCATGTAAAGAGGAGAATTGCCTGTCTTTCCTTGAAGATGAAAGATGGAAGGCCCTGTGTTGGTACATGCATGTATTTTCTCCCCACTGGACCATCAGTGGGGAGAACAAGGATATATTGGGGGAACAGGGATACCAAGATACAGAATGTCAGGGACTGATGTATCTGCCAAACAGTACAACCTGCCAGCACATAAAAAAAACAAACAGTTTCAATTGGGAAGTAGAGAAAGAAGAAAGGTCTGCCTCTGTAATGGTGGCAGACAGCAGTTAGACATTTATGGCAAATTTGCATTTGCTCTTATAGAGAGATCAAGATATATATCCTATGAAAGAGCAGGAGGAAATATAGCCCAACAAAACAATGTCATTAATCTCCAACCCACTTCAGTCCAGGAATCCTGCTGCCAGATGGTCTGGACTTCGGAGACAGTGACAGACAGGATGAGTGTGCAAACACCTCGTGCTCCTGCTCCACTTAATACCACGTGAGATCATCACCTGATAGTCCTCCTCTAACTTCCTCCTGAGCCACGTCCTAACCTGAGCTCATCCATCTGCATGTCCACGCTGGCCTGGAGAGGAGGCGGGGCTGCGGATGGACCACATCTTACTGATTTGCTCTGTGTACTGACAGAGATGCTTAGAGAAGGAAGGAAGCAAGGTGACATCTTGGCTGCTCAGGGTCTGGGCTAGGAAGAGAACTGAGACTGACCAAACCCTCCCCAGCCAGAGCCCACGTCTCCCCCAACCCTAGCATCTGTCTGGAGACACCCATCAGTACAGAGACTGGATGCAGCCACTTGCAAGCAAATACTAATGATTAGCAGACAGAGGGAGGGTTCACAGGAAGAAAAGAGGGAGAAGAGGCAGAAAAGAGGAATGTACATCCTGGCCCTGACAGCTCCTCCATACGTGACATCTCTGCCACCCACTTATTCTCTCACAAGGCCAGGTCCTACCTGTCACCTGAGCTCCCATCTCTGCTCATGCTGGACATGGAGTGCATGTTCCCACATCCTGGTCTCCTCCCTCCAGGGTCCCTGGGCATCAGGCACACTTGGGAACCTGCCCAGGCTGGCTCCTCTCTTGCTCTTGAATTGAAAGACACATGAACAAGTAGGCCAGAAGAGTGATTCTGATGAAGACCTCATCAGCTAAAGACGTGAAGCATCTGGAAAGAGTTAGTGCCACGTAGAGGGTAAAGATTGTACCAATGATAAAGCAAACAGGAAAAGGATCTCTGCCAAGGACGACAGATGCTACCCCAGCTTTGCAAGGAGCTTAGCTGGTGTCATAGAGAGCCTGGGTCTGAGCTTCTTTTTAAAGACTTATTTTTATTGTTCTTAATTAGGGGTGGTATAGGAATGTGCCCATGCATATGGGTGCTTACAATGGCACAAGGTGTTGGATCCCAACAGAGCTGGAGCTTCAGACAGTTGGGAGTTGTTGCCCAATTCGGGTATTGGAGACTGAACTGGGGTCCTCTGCACTTAACCACTGAGCCATCTCTTCAGCCCCAGGCCTGGGCTACTTAAGGCATCTTTGCATGTACATTGTGTGCAGAAAGAATTCCTCTTAGTGATGACCTCAGATGGACCCCAGGCCCTGCCTTTATTTACAAAGTCCTGCTGACTTCAGTCTCCCAGAGAAGATGCCTGTGACTTGTGGCCCAAAGCACCATCAAGAAGGGCTGGAGATGGTAATCAGTACAAATGGGTGCAATGCCATGTTATCAACACCAGGGAGCACAAGCCAAGGCCCTGGAGGAAACTCTATCCACTTGGGTCCCCAGATTCCATTTGATGGACATACTGACCCCAATGGCCCCTAGTCTCTGTGATCTTAAGCTTACCCATGAGGCCACAGGAAGCTATGCTCACCACACTTCTGCAGCAGCTACCTGGACATGGAGCTCCCTTTGGGAGTGGTATATGCCTCAGTGATAGACCATGGTGGGCTTTGAGCCCCACGCCCACAGGAGCACAACTCTATCATTCCTCTCAAGCTAAACCATGGGTGTATCCTACCACCACTCTGTACTAAGTATCTGTGTGCCCAGCACCTCCAAAACCATGAAGCAGGAAGGTGGGCACAAAAGAACATAATAAGTATGCCCACCTTTCCAGGTGCACAGTGTGTTCTACTCCCAGCTGATCAATACTGTGTGGACTTACAATTGTATGTCATCCCCAAAGATACTCAGGGAAAAGAGTCCTAGTTCCCAAGCTCATTGGTCTTCGGTGGGATTAGCAGAAGCCATGGCGATAGGGCATAGCATAACTCCCAGAATGACTAAGCTAGAAACAAGAGAAACTGCCAAGGGCTGGGATAATCATGGTTAGTCCACACCTGCTAAGCCCTGGATTGATATAACTGGTTTTGAAGACCAATAATGTCTACAAACGTAGACTGGTGTAGACCCATCGTCTATGTCTCAGGAATTGCTCTCTGCAGTCCACCAACAGATAGGGTTCTGATGAATACAATATGTCAGAATTTCCACAAAAGCCATTTCTTCACAAATAATCCAAGTCTGGAAAACTACCAAAATGTTCAATAAGAGGAAAAAACAAAACCCAATCAACTGTGATCCAGACACACAGCACAAGGATATACAGCAATGGAAGAGGTTCCGGACATTCACTGCATTCACGAGTCTTCTTGGCTTAAAACTGTTCTTTTAAGACCAGGTACAAAAGAGAGTATGCAGTATGTTGAGTTATAAAGTTAACAAAAGCAAATCTATGCTATCTGCTGTCCGGACGGTGGTGATCCTTGATCTAGAAGGTCTATAACAGTGTGGAGCGGGTTTGAAGGTGCTGACATGCCTGTAAGTATATTCACTTCATTAAAACTAAATGCTGAACTTTGGAGAGCATGTTATCCTTTGACAGAAAATCAAGACAACCCCATTTCCAATCCATTTGCTCACCCCTGTGGCCCCTCTCACATGAGAGGCTAAACTGCTCACATGAGGCTGATCCCAGATCATTGCTGAGGGTAGCAACTGCTGGGTTTCATCTCAGTGGCACAGATCTGAGCTCCGTAGTGTAACGCATTGATGTTATTTTTAGTAAAATCTCATTAATCAGAAATAAGAAATCCTTCCCAAATTAGTGAAAACTACAAAATATGGAACATTTGTCTAAAGAAAGGCAGTATTGCTGCTTTCAATAGCTGAACACATTAAAATTAAAATTTAAATGTCTACTAAATTAAAGTTAATGGGAAAAAAAGACTGTGTTTCAGCTTACATTGCTTGAATGTTACTAGTGCCCTATTGTGCCCACAAGAAGTCCTTATGAATGGCAAATATATCTGCTGCATGACAAAGTGACCAAATACCAGTACTTTGAGGGTCACTCTGCAGGGACTGTCTTTCATTCTCTGGTCACCTCCTCCCCAGCCTATGGACTGCCAAAGCTGACCTCCTCTAAAGCACAGGTTTTCCTTGAAAACCGACCTCCATACAATGTCCTCAAACATAATCCACATACAGGCTGCTTGGGAGACTTATGACACTCATGAGAGTCTCACACCACCAATGATGGGGGCCAACTTCAGCAGGCAAGAAGATGAGAACCCTAGACATCATAAACAAAACCTCTGCTTGGTAGCTGATCTCACAGGCGCTTTGCAAGTACTCCAACAAATTGACTAGGGTTTATGTGCAGCCCGGGAGCTCCCAGATGGAAGCACCTATCTGCCTGATCCACTTTGCAGGATCAGTTCTGTCAGCAATGCTTGTTGGGCCTCAGTAGCCCCTCTCTGTAATGAGGAGAAAAGACTCTAACTCTTCCCTGTCAGGGGCAGCCTTGCTTATACAATGAAGGCCTAAAATCAGCAATAGGCCTAAGTCAGCCTGTTAACACAAAGTCTTGGTCTCTGTGGAAAAACACTGAAACAGCTATAAGATCTTGTAAACAGGCAGCTTTAGTGGAGATTTACCAGCCTGAGTAGTCATAGACCTTGTACATAGGCAGCCGTGGTGGACAGTACCAACTTAGATAAGGCCAAGTGATTCATAAACAAGAGTCATAGTGATCTGTTCCCTGAACCTTCACCCAGCCAATACGCTGTTCTGGAAAAGATCTGTACTCCCCCTAAACACCTATGCTCCTGCATCATCCCCTTCCCCACATCCTGCCTCTATGTGCATATAATCCCTGTGTGAAAAAATAAAAATTACAGTTTGATCAGCCTATAGACAAGCCGTCATTCTTTGTGGCTGCCTGTTTCCCCCATTCTCTCTTTCAGGTGACCTCCCCAGCCAGACCCCTGTTTAATGCCCTGCTGGACGGGGTGGGGTGGGGGGGTGTACTCCCCCAGCTTTAAGGTGGTAACAAAGGAGCTTTAAATCCTCCTGGACTTCAGTGCCTAACACAAGAACATGGCGAATAATGACTCAAAGGAAATAATATTCTGGAGATCAAGCCAGAGTACAAAGAGCAGCAGCACCTGCCCAGAAAACTGATAATGTTTACTGAAAAATGAATGAATGACCCATGATTCCCAGCAAACCCCCTTCAGTCAGGAGTAAGACACCCTTCCCTCTCCTGCCCTCAGAGCAACAGGAACAGCAAACAAGCACTTGCTTGATAAAGTGAACCCCTGAGCCCAGCCCTCTGATGAGACTCCCTTGCTCTATGCATGGGCACTGGAGCCTGAGTCCTCCAAGCCATGAGGAGAAGGCAGTGTGGCTGAGTTCAGCCTCCCTTCCCCCAGCCCGGGCTGTGAGCAGACTTCCCCTCCTCCAGCCCCACCACCTGCCTCTGACCAAAGGATCACACAGAGGCATTTCCTGCACTCTGCTTACTGACTTAGGAGGTTAATCCTGCTGCTTCATGGCCAGGCCACAAGCTGAAGACAACCCCCTATGAGAGAGCTGCAGAATCCTAGCATTTCAGGGCTCTAAGAGTCTGAGTTTCCAAGAAGTTCCAGGCTCTGAAATGTCCAGGGATTATCCCAAGGTCTCACAGCAGAAATGGGAAGGCCTACCCAGTTCTAACCTGTGATCTGCCAGCCTAATGCTGTTCTCTATACCGGAGAAGAACCCTCCCTGATCCTGAATGTTGTCTTGGCTGTAGACTGGCAAGGCTGAGTCTGGACACAGAGGGAAAAGCACAGCCATCCTTCAGGAACGTCTACCTCCAGCAAAGGATGGTTGTCTTTTGTATCTGCCACCCTCCACTACCATACCACTCTTCGAGGAAGCATCCCTACCCAGCGCCCTACTCCAGAAGCTGCTGGAATCACTCTCCACTAGCAATCCTGAAAGAACTGTAGAGCCAGGGAGAAGAACTACACCTGCAGCAGGAGGAGAAAGAGTCCAAGAGTAAGGAAGAGCAGGGAGATCCGGAAGCAGCCTCCAGGCCTCTGCTGCCCTCTAAAGTCTCCATTACTCACAGTATTTGTCTTTTGTTTACTGGAAAAGTGCACTCCAAATGACCGTCACACCACATGTGGAAAGATGAGCTCTCTCCTGCCTCAATGATGACTTCAGCAAAACTCTGCCTTCCTTTCTGCTTCACAGACTCTGGATCTGAAAACAGATATAAGTGTGCCTCTCAGGGCAATAATGAGAACCAAGGACAACTATCCCCACTGTGGTACACAAGGACAGAGAAAGCCCCACTCAGTATAAAGCATGGCCATCATTTCCTTCCTCCCTATTCTCCCACTAGAAGCTTTGCATGAAATGAACACTGCAGCCCTAATCTCAGGTCCTTCATCCAAGGACACTACAATTGGTTATCTTAGTGCCTTCCCAACAGGCTCCCATCCTGGCTCACCACCACACTGCAGGCCAGAACCTGTGGCAGAGGGCTGACCAGGGCTGCATCTGCCTTCCCAGCAGGAGCAAGAAACACATCAGGGCATCAATGAGAGCAGGTGAGCCTCTCATATCCCCAAGGCCACAGCCCACACCAGAGGCATTCTGCATCCTCCAGGGCAGAACAAGGGATTAGCATCATGTGTTATCAGCTCCAATTCTTCCTGCCAAGAGTCAAGTATAATGCTTTCTGAACACAGTCATGTGGATGCTAGCTACACAGAGATATGCAAATCCTACATGACAAATGGAGAACACCACGCACTGACATCCATCTCTCGTGGGCACTTCCTACTCCAGGATGTGAAGCCCAGGACAGTCCTCTGGGCAGCACAGGACTGTGGGTAGCCCATCCTGATGATGCTGCAAGGAGTGAGCTTCATAATATCCACAACTGGCGGGTACAACAGAGTGGGCAGGAAGAAGTGGGGCAAAACACAGGAGTACAACACAGACCCTGCCCCATGCATGGTGTCTCAGTTCTAAGAAAGACTTGTGCTCAAACATTCTATTGGAGCAAGGAAGTGGTAAGACAGGCAGGAACAAGAAAGAGTAAATGAAACAACAACAACAGGTGTGGGTATGGGCCCATAGACAACCCTAAGGAGTGAGAGAAACAGCCTGAGCTCAGGAGACAAGGCAGTCATTCATGCATCACCAACTGATAGTACCAGGTGGCCTCCAGGCCATGAGGATTCTGCAGTGGGCAGCCAGTGGGCAGCAGGAAGGAGCATGGAAATGCCTGGCCTTCATGGGCCAGGCACCATGGAAAGGAGTGTGAAAAAGTTTGCAGAAAACACATGGGCCACTGGACTACTGGAACCACCCATGGGTACCTGAAGAGAGGCCTTCCCCTTTCCACAGGCAGCATTATAGGGAAGGCAGGAGCCCTTCGCAGTACACTGTCCTACACTGCTACCTTGGCCAACAGGTGACTCCATCCCCCAGCATCAGCTGGATGAGGAGGCTGAGCTTCCAGCCTCAGTGGAAGTGGTCTTGGGAGAGAAGGGCATCATACAGCCTAGAGCCTGGAGTAACCATAACTTGACTCACTAACTTCCCTTAAATCCACCCAAGGGACCTACTTATCTGCTCCTCTAAGAAAGTGCTGAGGGGAAGGAAAAAGAGGGCTGGATTTAAGGAGCCAGAGAGCTGGAGCTGCTTCTTCCAGCCAAGAGCATCCCTGCTGTGATAGAAGCTCCTCATTCTGACCTTCACTGTCCCCTGAATCAATTACTCAGCATCCAGCTGCACACAACACCACTCTGGGAGTTGTGGAGATCAAGTTAAACAAACATAGAATTACAAAAATCTCATCCCAGAAGCATGCCATGCAGGGTCTGGGGAGCTTACAGAGGTTACACAGGCTGCTGTGTGCCATACCCACTTCTCCTCAGATGAGAGGTTTAAAGGACTCCAGGAAAGAGGGGTCATCAGAAAGTGAAACCCACAGAACAATGAGAACACATACTTGCTTATGAGTCCATAATCAAAATGTATAAAGAGCACTTGCAACCAAATAAGATGAGCAGCCAATATTGAAAGGGCTTTCAATGAGCAAGGGGGGAGGATTACTCTATGAATAGACACTCAGCATCACTATAATGGAGACACAAACTGAAACACACCAAGGAGCTGAGAGCATATCCCAGGTAGAGCGGTTATCTATAATGAGGTTTCATTTCAGTCCTACTAGGGTAGCTCCCAAAGCCAGACAGTAACCAGAATGGAGACACTGTAATCAAGTGTTCCTTACACCACTGGCAGAAAAGTAAGACAAGACCAACTTTAGAAAGGAGTTTGAGGTTCTTCAAAAAGCTAACATAGTTAGCAGACAATTCTACTCCTAGGTATAGGCCCAAGAGAAGAGATAACACACCCACCACACTAAAACATGTACATAAATGTTCAATGAGCCTTATTCATAACAGAAAAACAACTGAAATAATACAAAAGGGTCCAGGAAGTGATAAACAGGTCGATAAAACTGGGCATGCCCGTAGAATGAAGACTTGCTGAACAGTGAGAAGGAACGGAGATCTGGTACACACTAAACACAACCGTCATCGACAACAGGATGCTAAGGAAAGCAGCTGGTGACAAAAGACCAGAATAGGCAATTCCATGAAGACAGGACATTGATTTAACATTGTCCTGGGATGGTCACATGGTAAGGACTTGGGGAGTAATGTTGAGCAGGCACAAGTTTTCCTTTGGGGAGTGACAGAAACGAGATGACATCTATACAGTGAAACACAGCAAGCCACAGATGTGGTCATTAGACAGGCACATCACCCTGTGAGGGCTGCAGCAACACAGCGCCAGATGGGGCTTCAACCACTGTAATGTTTCTCTCCATGCTTCTCAACACCGGCCTGTACCGCCTGCCTACCCTCTTTCTTGGACAGCAGACAGTTACTTTGTCCCTTTGCTTTTAGTGGTCCTTCTTGTGACTTTATACTCTTCTTGCAAGGACTGCCAGTCACAGTGAAGCTCAGACTCATGAGCCCACTTACCCTGAATTACAATGTCTCTGAAGATCCCTTCTGAAAATGCAACCACATTCAGAAGGACAAGGACCTAGACCCTTCAACCTATGAATCTGGAGTGCATGCCTTGGTCTGCAAAGTGCCAAGAAAATCTGTGATATGCAATTATGTCTTCATATAATTGTCCTACCCAGACAATTGTCATATCCTTCATATAATATCCTACCCAGAAATCCTAGAGGTAGCTGAATTGCACCCTTTGATTTACAGGTGGGGAGCTGAGAGTCTGATGGCTACTTGCACAGCACCACAGCTGATCAGGGCAGAGCGAAAGCAGAGGCTCTGCTACACCCTCTCACTGCCCTGGCCTATGAGGCCCAGAGACAGAACAAACAAGGCTGGGAAAGTAACAAAACATGCAACTTAAAGAGAGAAACAGCTAAGAATTTAGACCATGTGTAATTAAAGTGCAAATGTGCTCCAAGGCTGGGGTTGGGGGGCACAGACAGCAGGGCTCTGAGGAGGCTCTGGAAGAGACCCTCACAGTGACAGAGGAGGGTCCGTGAGCAAATTCAACATTAATTCCAAATCTGCTGTGTGCCAGGCGAGACAGGAGCATGTTCCTGGGCAAGATGCAGTTTTTTGAAGAGTTGGCACTTCAACTAATCCCTGCAGAATGGCCCTAATCCCACCAGGATAAAGGCTTTCCAAGCTAATGGGCCATGTGACCGAAGGCACAAAGGCAGGTAATTTCCAGACCCATGCAGGAAACAGAGACTTGGCTGCTACATGGAAACATATGTCTACGAGGCAAAGACAGGCCAAGGTCAAATTCTGAAGAGCTTTGTGCTACACTGAGGAGCCTGAAGACAAGCTACGGGGACCCTCTGAAGGTTCCAGAGTGGGAGTATGACATGACCCAAGGGATGCTTGGGGAAGGAGAAGAAGAACTTCATGGGAAAAAATGTTGACAGAGTTTAATGTCAAGTAGAGGATGAAGGCTTGGGTTAAGGCAGCTCCCTGAGAAAGCGGGCATGCTGAACACAACAGCAATGTGTCTGGAAGCCTAACAGGGAACATTGAGCTAAAAGGCACAGGAGAGAGCTGGGTCCCCAAAGGCCAGAGCAAGCCTGAGGGAGTGAAGGGGTAGTACCCACCCTCTCTCTCCTGCAGTGTCTAGAACATGGCACACTGGAGTCTGCCCTTATGTGAGAATTAACAAACTAGGCAACTCCCAGCTAGGAGAGCTCAGCAAGTCTGAGAACTACAAATATGTACTGTCCTCATCAAAAAAGACCCAGTAAAATAAGGAGGGAAGAAAAGCTAAGGCTCACTGAGCAGCTGTCATGGATCGGCCAGTTAAAAGCCTCATACTATTGGTTGCCCTGGCCCGTGGGGGATTTGACGAGACCCTAGGGAAGGGAGCGAAAGAATGAAGGAACAAGAGACAGAAAGAAGGAGAGCAAGTAGAGGATTTTGATCAAGCTTCCAAACTTTAATATCAGGCAGCAGGCTATAAAGATACAGCAAAATGGGAAGTTTAGGCAAGGGTCATTGCTTAAAGCTATCCCACTATTGTACCCCCATTGCCCAAGACAATCCCACTGTTGTAACCAGCTCCCAGGAAATGCCAGACATTCTTTAAGCTCCTGGAATCTGAGACAGTGAATGTCCTTTTTTAACCTTGTACATTTAACTGTCTAGATTTTCCCAGAACAGAAGGTAATTTTGTGGGTTTGGCTCCCGGCAATTGGTAAGACCTGGGACTCAAGAAATCACATGGCAGAAACCAAGACACAAACACCAGGCCTATCTGCTGCCTCCATCTTCTATGGACAATTCTGGGACCACTTATCTCAAAGTAAACACTTCTGGGCTCCCTTTAAAGAACAAAACAACAAACAAACACAAACCTCAAACTCCTTGGTACCTTTTGCTAAGTTTCCATCTCTCTGGACATCCCTGTCCCTTGTGAAAGAACCAAGTGAGTGCAGTAACCCAGTGGGCATCCCCAGCAGCCCACCTTTCACACTGCATTTTAGCTATGTGTTCTCTTGTCTGCCTCACAAGTAAGCTCCACACTCCACTCACACACACTGCCTGTGCCTGCTGGCCCGAGTTGTGTCTAGATCACCACTGAGAGTCAAAGTGCAGAATGCATGAACAGCGGCTCACTTGACAATCGGTTCTCAGAAGGTAGCATGTTTCAGTGGGCGCTCATGAGAATGAATACATGACCAAAGAACTGCAGAGTCTGCCAGGAGCCAAGCCCAGGAAATTACCTGCTGTTTTACAAAGTCTAGTCAGTACAAGGTTAAGAAAGGACGTTCACAGGTCTCAGGTCCCAGGAACCTAAAGAACGTCTGGCATTTCCTTGGAGCAGGTTATGACAGTGGGATGGTCTAGGGCAATAAGGTTATGACAGTGGGATGGTCTAGGGCAATAAGGATATGACAGTGGACTGGTCTTAGACAGTAAGGATTCCATAGTAAGATAGCCCTAAGCACTGACCCTCGCCCAAACTTCCTGGTTTGCTGTGTCTTTATAACCTGCCCCCAAAATTAAAGTTTCAGAGCTTGATCAGAACCTCAGACTTGCTCTCATTCTTTGTGTCTCTTGTCCTTTCATTCATTCGCCCCCTTCCCTAAGGTCTCGTCGAATCCCCGCGGGCCGGGGCACTTGGCGCCCGACGTGTGGCCTTGTGGGTCGGGGTCCGATCGAACGTTGCTTCCACAGGGACGTCCCGAAAGCATAGGATCGACGCTTCTCCAGAGAGAAGAGAGAAGATCCGCATTGTGATCGCCGCAGAGTCACCCGCCTGTGAGATTGATCCGGTGAAGGTAAGAAAAAGCAACGCAATTATGGGACAAGCATTGAGCAAACATGATTTGTTCTTAAAGGGTCTCAAGGAGTCCCTCAAGGCATGAGGAGTAAGGGTTAAAAAAAAAAAGATCTTAGAAAAGACAAATAGAATAGAGTTAGTTTAGAATAGTTAAATTAGTTAGAAAGAGTTAGAATAGAGAGTTAGAATATAGAATTTTTCCCTTTTCTCAAATAGAAAAGACAAATAGAATAGAGTTAGTTAGAATAGTGAGTTAGGTTAGTTAGAATAGAGTTAGAATAGAGAGTTAGAATAGAAGATAGAGATAGAATATAGAATTTTTCCCTTTTCCCAAATAGAAAAGACAAATAGAATACAGTTAGTTAGAATAGTGAGTTAGGTTAGTCAGAATAGAGTTAGAATAGAAAGTTAGAATAGAAGATAGAAATAGAGATAGAATAGAATTTTTCCCTTTTCTCAAATAGAAAAGATTTCATTGGTGATGTTTGTCAATGTTTCCCCAAGAGGAGACTGTTGATGAAAAAATGCTACGCCTCCTAAGAAGGAGATAAAAACATTAAACCTTGGAGATGAGGGAGAGAAAGGGCTAATGCAGTTGTCTACTCTCTGGCCCTGTTAACAAAAGAAAAAAAGGCGATTTTAGAGCCCTTCTGGGAGAAGGAGAAGATCAGGAGACTGTCCTGCTTTTTCTCTGGCCCCTTCGGGAGAGACCCTCAGTACTGCTCTCTATGTCTGTTTTTTGTCCTTGGTGCACCAATCTGTCCATGTCTGTCAGTTTATGTCTGTGTTTTTGTTTCGTTACTTGAATGTTGTTCCATGTTTCATGTTTAAAAGAAAATGGTTAAAACTTTATCTGCTGGTTGTTCAGACCTTGATTTAGTTTTTAACTAGAGAGAGAGAGAGAGAGAGAGAGAGAGAGAGAGAGAGAGAGAGAGAGAGAGAGGAGAGAAAAAGTAAAAATAAAAAGCAGTTTCAATTGGCCTTTGGAGATATAAAAGCCGCTCATAAAGGGGCCAGCAGGTTTTTTTATGGCTTCAATGATAAGGAGCTAATAGATGTTTCTCCTAGAAAAATCTGTGACTATGATTATTGGGTTCAACAGGTGACAAGGTGCTTCTCTTGAAATTACAGCTAGAGAAAGCAAGAAAAAATTGTTTAGTCTAAATATATGTGCAGCCACTTCATTTTTGCTTCAGACTGGTTTCAGAAGTATAAAATGTTCTGCATGTCTTGGATATAGATTATTTGCCTATAAGTTATTGGGTATGATTAAAAAATTTTTTGCAACTTTGGTAACAGAAAGTTGGCTTAAAACTGGTAACTCAGGATTGGAGTCATTCAGAAACCAGATGTATAAAGATAGGATTTAAAACAATGTCTCTTTAAGAGGTATTAAAAGCTGTACTATCATGCATTAATATTTAAGAACTGACAGCCAAACTTAGTAACATGAAAGTAATGTACTTGGTGTTGATTTTAGAGAAAATAAATTGTTTATATTGTTAAAAATCGGTTTTGTTTCCCAAAATTATGGTTACACTCTAATATTGCAAAAGAAACTCAAAAATATAGTTAAACTGAGATCTCAGTGGGAGTTTTATCTAGAACACACACGGCCCTGATAAACCATTTTAGGAATTTGTAGGTAGGCTGCTAAAAGGGCTGGTAGAAATTTTAGAGACCCCAGGCAGGAGTTGTCTTTTACACATTTGGCTTATGAGAATGCTAACTTCAGTCCAAGCCATGCTTTCACAGCGCTGAGGTGATAAGGAATGTTCTAGGTATGGAGACACCGGTCATTTTCGAAAAGACTGTCCAAAAAATAGAGGCATAGACAGACAGCAGAAGTGCTGTCTGGAAGCAGGAATGCCCCTGGAATTTGTCCTCAGTACAGGAAGGATAATCATTGGGCCAGGCCTCAAGAAATAGGCCCGGATTAAGAACTCTCACACTTAAGAGTTTGAATCTTTCAGTGTATATTATTCATTGCATGGTATTTTATTAGTTGATCTCTCTGAAGGAGTTTTAATGCAAGCCTTCACGCTCATACAACGAGCTTTAAATTTTTGGGAGTGCTTGTTGCTCCAGAAAATATTCAAAGGCAGAAAATATTTACAGACAGCTCACCTAATGGGAAGACTATATATATAATTGGATCACATGTTCATTTTCTTAAGTTTCCCCTGCTTCAGCAGAAATAATTGAATTATGTGCTGTAGCCACTGTTTGAAATGCTGAAAAATCAAGCTTTTAATTTGTATACTCATAGCCAGTATATTATAGCTCATGGTTTATAATTGCTTAAAATTGTTCATTTTTAAGATATTGCTAATTCTCAAATTTTACAAATACAGCTTAATTTAAGAAACATGTACTTTTCCTTAACTCTATAAGACATTTAAGAGCTCATGTTGGATTGCCTGGACCTCAGGACAATGCCACAGCAGATTTGTATACCAGGCAGATTATAAGCCTCACAGTAACAATTGGCCAAACAATCTTATTCTTTATATCATCAAAATAGTAATACCTTGAGACAATAATTTGATATTTCTAGAGAGTGTGCAAGTCAAATTGCAAAAACTTGTTCTCTGTGTCCTCAATTTCTTGATAATGGTGTTAATCCTTGAGGACTTATACATAATCAATTATAGCAAGTGGATGTTACTCATTTCTGATTTTGGAAAATTAAAACATGTACATGTAAATTGACACCTTTTCAGGCTTTCTAGTTGCAACTGTTTTAAAAGGAGAAGCAACTAAAAATGTAATTAGTTACTGCCTAAATTATCTTTCTATGCTTGGTGTTCCATATCAGATTAAGAGAGAATATGGAACTGGCTATTGCAGTTGGACATTTGAGATGTTTTGTTGACAATTTAATATTACCCATATTACTGGGATTCCTTATAATCTTCAAGGACAAGATATTGTGGAACAGGTATTGTGAAACTTTAAAATAATATTTTCATAACTCTCTGAGTGTGGAAGGAGCAGCTACTGGTGCTTCTGCCCTGGTTTTGCAAGAAAAAAAAATTGGCTTTTAAAAACCAAAGATTGGGAGTTATACCCCCAGAAGGGGTCTCCTAGAAATATTCTCCATCATGCCTTGTTGTTCTTAATTTTCTAAATCTGGACGCTCATGGCAAATCTGCTGCCGATCACCTCTGGCACCCTGAGACTAATAAAAATTATGCCACAGTTATGTGGAAGGACCTTTTCACCTTTAAATGGAACGGCCTAGATTCAGTTTTCATATGGGGCCGAGGATTGATATGTCTGTTTGATACCAAAAAAGGTGCAGCTAGATGGCTGCCAGAAAGATTGGCGAAACAAACAGATACCTCCACAAAGCCAGACCCAACTGTAGATAAAATGGATAACAATTGAAATCCAGGGAAGAGAAATCTCCCTGAGAATTCCCTTCTTTTTCCTTTCCAGATAAAAATGAGCCACCCATGGTATCCGCTGTTGGAAGTTCTGATCCTGATGCAGGCCTCGGGACTTGTACTACTCAGAACCTTGACGGGCCATTGACAAGAACATCGAACAGCTAGAGATTGGCATCAGAGAAAAATCTCTCATCTGCTTTTCCTTCAGCAAGGGGGGCTCTGTGCCACCCCCCAAGGAGGAATGCTGTTTTTATACTGACTGACTAAACTGGGGTAGTTAGAGATAGTGTGGTCAAGATCAGAAAGAGATTAGAATGTCAGAAGAAACAGCGAGAACAAGAAAAACTAGTTTTCTGCCTCTCCTTGGCTTACTACCCTTCCATCCTGGGTCCTGTGATCAGTTCCCTTCGCCTTTTGGCTTTCCACCGGTGGGCCTTTAACAGACTCACTGGCTTTATAAAACAACAAATTGACTCCTTGGCATCTAAACCTCTACAAGTCCATTATCATAGACTTGATTCGGCTGATAGAGGCTTGGCTGAGCCTTGCGACGACATATCTCCTTTAGGAGCTGCATAGAACTCAGATCTATGCACGTTGGTTCGGCATGGCACGGACACAACGTGGGTACCTGCAAGGGGTGCGTGACAAGGTACCGCAGGGGGAGGACCCAAATTGTCCGCTTCTGAGTCCCCTGAAAAGCAAACCTGATTGCATAGAGGTTGGTGTTGATTTCTTGTGTCTCAAAGCAGCCGACTAGGACTCTCAATATCCTACATGGCCCATGAGATAAATAACCCTCTCCTCCCCAAAAAGACACAATTACAAATGATACTGGGAGGATCAGGTCAATGCTTTCCCCCTCTGGTCAATGCCCATTTATCTGCCAATGAGATTTCTTAATGTCCGCATTTGCCTGCCAGCCTCGTTTAAAATTGTTAAAAGGGAGCAGATGCCGGGAGCCAAGCCCAGGAAATTACCTGCTGTTTTACAAAGTCTAGTCAGTACAAGGTTAAGAAAGGACGTTCACAGGTCTCAGGTCCCAGGAACCTAAAGAACGTCTGGCATTTCCTTGGAGCAGGTTATGACAGTGGGATGGTCTAGGGTAATAAGATTATGACAGTGGGATGGTCTAGGGCAATAAGGATATGACAGTGAACTGGTCTTAGACAGTAAGGATTCCATAGTAAGATAGCCCTAAGCAATGACCCTCGCCCAAACTTCCCGGTTTGCTGTGTCTTTATAACCTGCCCCCAAAATTAAAGTTTCAGAGCTTGATCAGAACCTCAGACTTGCTCTCATTCTTTGTGTCTCTTGTCCTTTCATTCGTTCGCCCCCTTCCCTAAGGTCTCGTCGAATCCCCGCGGGCCGGGGCAAGAGTCTGTGTAGTTTCTAATGCACTTGTTCTTGGATAACACAGTGATGCTGGCTGGAACTTTGTTTGCCTCCAAGGGCTTTCCAGTGGTGGCTTTAACTGTCAGGCACTCTGTAGTGTTTGAGGAATGTTGTCCATATCCTGTACCCTTAGTCAGTAACAGTGTAACGTGTTAGCAGAGGACATTTAGGGTGGCCTACTGCTGTTCCCATGGTTCAGGAGCCTTACTCATGTGCACCTGCCCAGTGTGTGCCTCCCTGGTGTGTACTTGTTCCTCTGTGTACCTGCTCCAGGACATGCCAGCTGCTGGTGTCTGTGGTCTATTAACAAGTGCGGAATTCTGTCGTTCCTCTACAAAGAAATATGCACAATGGTCTTCATGTTTGTAGCAGCCTTTACTAAAAATGACTGAGATGACATGGGCTTATATAGCAAAACCATAATGCTCCAGCAGACTTTGAAGAGCTTTAAAGAAAATAAAAAGTGTGGTCAATTCCGCCACTTGGGCTCCGGCCCTATAGAAAGGCCATTGTCCATTCTCAGCGAGTAGACGAAAAACAAAATGTAAAGCTTCTTTGGGACCCAACCTCCTCTTTCACTCAGGGTCTCCTCTGGATCCCTGAGAAACCTCCATCCACTTCTTGCCTCTAGAACCCACAGTTCTCAACATGAGGCAGTGTCCCCTCACCCTTCCAGCACGATTCTGCATGATCTTCACAAACTGACACCAATGCTGGGCCTCAGCAGCCCCCTCTGGGTAACCTTGATGACTTCATGTCCCAATTCACACAACCAACAGGTCACCTCCTCTTTCTTCCTCAGTCTAAAGGAAGCTCCAGGGCCTCTTGTCCCTGCTCCTTGGCATGTTCTCATTGTCTGCAGTGCTTCAGAAGTTAACTATGGCAAAGCAAGTAAACAAATGCATTACCAATCATAATATATTAGCTGGACTCTCAAGGCCTCACTTTCTTCTTTAAAATGAACAACCAGGCTTGCCTGAAGTCCTAGCTTCTTGAAAAGCTGAGGCAAGGTTCATAGAAACCCAGAGCTTAAGACCAGCACAGGAAAGAAAGTGGGACTCCATCAGTGGCACTGTCAGGACCATGAAGATGGACTACTCTGGACCATGTAATATGAGTTCTCATGGAGGGGGTACAAAGGCAGGCATGTCTGAACTGTGGCACAGGAGGAGGTACCTATTAGTGATATCTTAGGAAGTTAGCCACAGGTAGCCATCAGGAAATAGGAAGAATATTGTTAGTTACGAAAGGCTATAGGCAGTCAGTGAGCCAGGAAGGCTACAGTCAGGTGTGTGGGGAGCAAGGAGGAACAGCAGAAGCAGCTCCCTGTCCCACTGGCCCAGATGGCACTCCACCAGTGGAGAGGCAGCTAAGGCTGCTTTCTTCTAGGGCAACTCTTTGGACAGTAGGCCTCTAAGTAAGAAAAGCTCTTCAGGACGCTGAGGTCAGGTTAGAGGGGAAGCTTCTGCTCAACAACACTAGGACTCAACATCATTACCAACCTACAGCTCGTGTTCAGGGGACAGGGTTGTGTCGGCAACATTCCTACAGCCAAGAGGCTGCCTCCACGATACTACAGGAGCCTGTCTGACCCTGGACCCACACTGAGGTACTGAGAAAAAGGCTGGGGCTGTCTGGGAACTGCAAACACAGCCTCCTATCTTCACAGGCAGTACCATGTCACTGGCTCAGAGTTCCCAGGCTTCTTGGTTTCCCCTCTTCTTCTTGAGAGCAGGTTTCTATGTGTACTACAGTCTTGGGGCCAGGTTGAGGTTCAGCCGGAGACCATTAAATTGTTTTGTGTGGTGGAGAGTTGGGGAAGGGTTAAGAGTGTGGTCAAGAACATGAATGAGAAGGACTGGGGAGGCCTGTTTGTTTTCCCCAGCTAGGGTCAGTCAGACTCCTCCCATCTGCATGTGCTCATCTACAACAACGGGGGTGGGGTGGGGTGGGGGGGGCTGTTGCTCAGGGGTAGAACACACTTGCCCGGCCTGTGCCAAGCCTGGGGGCCACTCCTAGTGCCTCAAAATAAAGAAATAACATATATATTTCTTATCCCTTAAAAGAAACCTCTTCCAAGTCTTTCATACTCTGATCTCTCCAATCTGTGGTGGCCAATTGTTGTGTGGATCACGCAACCCTACTGCATAGCTCACTAGCCTGTGTCCTTGGGTGAAGTTGGAGTTAGTGTCAGTACATAGTTATTGGAACTGGAGGATGTGCTCAGCCCTGGGAGGCATTGCTCATACATGGGGCTGATTAACCTTGTACATATTTTGTAGACAGGCCGATTAATTTATGTAGGGTTTCCTTTGTTTCTGTCCTATGACATGCTGGTCAGCTGGAGTGTGAGTGTGACTGGCTGTTCTGAAGGGCAGTGTCTTCTAGTACATAGGAAAATTCCCAGATCATCTGTCCTTCATGATCACACTCAGCTTCATTACATGGATAAGAAAATATAAGTGTGCTCGCTCACTCACTCACTCACTCAGTCACTCAGTCACTCAGTCATTCACTCACTCACTCACTCACTCAGTCACTCACTCAGTCATTCACTCACTCACTCACTCACTCACTCACTCAGTAACTCACTCAGTCACTCAGTCACTCAGTCACTCACTCAGTCACTCACTCAGTCATTCACTCAGTCATTCACTCACTCACTCACTCAGTAACTCACTCAGTCACTCACTCACTCACTCAGTAACTCACTCAGTCACTCACTCACTCATTCACTCACTCAGTCACTCACTCACTCACTCAGTCACTCACTCACTCACTCACTCAGTAACTCACTCACTCACTCACTCACTCACTCACTCACTCACTCACTTATTCATTCATTCACCGCATGTCTTGTGCTCAGAGAACTACATGTCTCCTGACTGGGTAGTCTAGACAGCAGCTAAGGCCCTGCTTTTTCTGTCTGGCCCTCAGTCTCAGTGTGCTTGCTTCAAGCCCATCTCTTCAGGAGATGGATGGGGTGTGGGTGCCTTTGTCAAGGCTTTTATCCTATGCAGGCCTGGGGAGGAGGAGGAAGAAGAGAAAGAGGAGGAGGAAGAAGAGAAAGAGGAGGAGGAGAAGGAGGAGGGATGTGGCTGCTCAGTGCCTGTCCCTGCTGGGTCCAACCAACCATGGGTGTGGCTGGCATTTCCTCTGGCAACTGTAGGGAAGGGGCAGAGCAGGTGTGCACTGTAGTCTGGTCTTGGTAGGATATTAGAAGACCTCTTGAGACCGGAGCTTGAGGAATGAGTAATGCACAGCCACCTGGACACACAGAGGCTCACAGAGTCCAGGATGGACACTTGAGCTCTTTTATAGTTTCTGGAGATGGCTGAATCTGGAGGTGGTCCACTGAAGGGTCTCTGAATCATGACACTTCCCCAGCATTGGGCCACATGCTTCCCTGGGGTGCTGATGTCCACTGAAGGGTCTCTGAATCATGACACTTCCCCAGCATTGGGCCACATGCTTCCCTGGGGTGCTGGTGTCCACTGAAGGGTCTCTGAATCATGACACTTGCCCAGCAGTCAGGCTTCTGGCACAGCCAGAAGTAGCTTTGCTCTTGAGTTTTAAAGCCTGGCATGTAACACTATGCCACTCACATGGATTGCAGGCAGAGGTGTCCCTGTCTGCCCTGCACTTGGAGCCTCTCTGCCAGGCTCCATACACGCAGCACAGGCAGCAGGCCAGGGGCAGTCTTGTCTTGTCTTGCTCCTGTCTCTTTTACTTTTCCCACCTTCCTGTCTCTGGACTCATCTTCCCGAATGGCTCTGTGGACTCATAGGTTAACTGACTGCCTGTTTACCCATCCATTCAAGGACACGCCATGTATTGGGGTGATGGCTATGAGCACAGCAGTTAACATCATGACATTTGCACCATCAGTTGCTGGGTGTTTCCTGGACTGCCTCATCAGAGTCTGATGTCCCCAGGTGGCCTCCCTTCCAGGAACAATTCCGTAGATTTGGGCTTGGATCCCATCCTTTTGGTGAACGAACTTGACACTCAACTGTGTAGCTTCAGCATGGTAGCCTTTCTTTTCTTCTAGGCAGCTACCATGTGGTAGTCACTGTGACAGACACTGGGGGCAGCTGTGTGCGTGTGTGTGTGTGTGTGTGTGTGTGTGTGTGTGTGTGTGTGATGACCAGGTAACCACTATTGTCTTTTAGAAGCCTAGGGACCAGAGCGGAGGCAAGTGAGTCATGACAGGATGTACAATATAGGACTTCCAGGGAGAGAGCCACTGTCTAGAAGACGTAGCCTGCCCTGATTTGTGATATGAACTAAACAATTAATTCATCCCTTCTTAGAACTATGAGTTCTCCCACTGAGGCAAACCTTATTTGCTTTCCTCATTAGTTTTGGGAAACACACACACACACACACAGAGAGCAGATTAAAAAAAAAAAAAGTATCTTTAAACTCCCTTTCCTTCTCCCTCCCTCCTCCATCCTTGCTCCCATCCCCCCTCACTGTGTAGGCCTAGAACTCATTGTCCTGACCTAGCTTCCCAAGAGCTGGGATAACTGGAGTATTGTGTGCCCAGTTTCACTTAGCTCCCCACTCTCCACCTCTTCAGTCATTGTTAGCCTCCATTGTGAATCCAAATTTCAGCTGTGGTTTTGTTTCCTTAGCAAATAGGGGAGTGGCCCCTGTGTAGGGAGTCTCCATGTAGACTTCTGGAAGGTGGGCCTCTGCTAGCCACCACTCACTCACTCTGAAGGAGTTTGCTTGACAGTACTTCTGTAGCCAAAGATGCCAAATGTGGAGTTTAGGGCCTGGGTCGAGAACCTGCCCTCTATGAGATGGTTGCCCAGCCTGCTTATTTCTGGCCACTGCAAGCAGCACCTTGGTCTGCTCTCTAGTCTGGTTTCATGGCTAAGCTCAGGGCTGTGAGATTCTGCAACATCCTGTCACATACAGGAGTAGCCATCTTGAGCCAGAAGGTATACACCTGGTGAAGAAAACATGGGAGATTGAGCCCTGTCTCACCTGGAGCCAGGGAAGTTCTGTAGAGGCACAGAGTGCTTGGCATTTCCCGGGAAGCCCGTGTCTCCTGGCTGCTTGTCAGATCTGGGATGCCGGCTTCTCACATTTACTTTCCTTGCCCTTCTTTGGGAATTCTGTACTTGCTGTACTCTTTTCTTTTTGTCCTTAAAAAAAATAAAAGCATGCGGGAGAGGGAAAGCTGGTCTGCATGCAGGGTGCCCCTCAAGGCAGCCTGTGCCTTTAGGCTCTTCTGGACCTGATAGGGTGTGGAGGATTGAGGGGACTGGGAGAATAGCTTCTCCAATCCCAGATGGAAGGAACTGCAGTAGCCAGTGCTAGCTTTCACTGTCTCTCTGTTCCCCTGCTGCCAGGCACAGCTTCCCAGGCCCCACAGTGTTGGCCATAGGTAACTAAGCCCCAAGGAGGCCACAGGCTCCAACTTTCACAAAGTACTCAAAGTAGTTTGCAAAGTAACCCCTGTTCTCACCCAGGCCTGTCCCCTCAACTGCTTCCTGCGTGGGCCACACTCAGGACCTTCCCCTACCCACTTCAGAAAGCTCTGGTCCAAGGCAGGGCCACAGGGCAGCTCCTCATTCAGCCTGCTGTGTGGGCTCTGCATCACTCTGTTGAACTTCTGTGGGTGCAAGTAGAGCCAAGATAGGAGGCTGGTTTCCAGAGCTAGCTAGCTGGTGAGCTCCTGGGACCCCTGGGTGTCCCATCCATCCTGGTGTCTATGCTCAGGAGCCTGCCCATAGTGACCTATCTGTTACTAGTGGAAGGTTTCCTCAAGGGGATGGGTGTGATCGCACTCCATCTGCTTTTGTCCTAGGACAGGGTAAAGTCCCTCTCTTCCTCACTGCATTCTTCTGCACTTCCCTCTCTCCATCCTTTATTACCACCCTTTGCTGATTACCTGTCCAGAGTACCACCCCAGCCATCTTCCTCCCTGTTCCCCTAATTCAGCATCCTTTTACCTAATAACCCCACTCCTAACCCCAAATCGTGACATGCTACCTCAGGCTCCATCTTGTGCCTTTTCTGTTAGACTGGAAGACTGCCGAGGGCAGCAAGTGTTTAAAATCCAAGAAAGGAGGACACTGGGTTTGGAAAGCTACCCAAGCCGACCGTTTCCTTTTCCATAAAACAGAACGGTCACCACACCTATGTAGTAGGGTCAGCCTGGTGAATGTAAGGGCTGATGAATTGCATTTTCCCTTATTAGTCTGATAGTTGCTCAGCCCAGGTGTCACAGTGAGACTCCACTGTAGCATTGAGAAGTGTGACAAGGGGGAGCAGGGCCGTGACACTGCCTTCTCTTGCCTGTCTGTTAGCATATGGCTGTCTGGTCCCAAGCCCTGGAGGTATATATTCACAATCCAGAGATGAGGGGAGACTGGTGTGACCAGTGCAGGTATGAGCTAGGGAGAGCCAGCTCCCCAGGCGTGCTTATAGCGGTGCCACAGAGCCCTCCCAGGCCAGCGGGCTGAGGCTGAGAGTGAGGGGCCTTCCCAGAAGCAGTGAACCCCCTGTAGCTGGTTGCTCAGCTAGTGCTCTCTGGTGCAGAGAGAGGGTGTGCGAAGCTCCAAAGCCTGCTAGCTCAGAAGCCGTGCCCGATCGGGGTGCCCCCTCCGTCCCACTCTGGGAGCAATGTTCCCCCCGCCCCTTGTGCCCCCAGGGAACGAAGCAAGCCTGGAGAAGTCAAGTATCGAGGATTCTTCGATCTACCAGAGTCCATCTTTGGACAGCAAGGACTCGGACTTTGCCAAGTCGTCAACCTCTGGTCGCCCCGTTCGGCCGCAGCTTCATGGCTGGCGCCTTCTATGGCACTGCGGGTTCCCGGATCAGAGCAGCACAGAGACTGGCACTAAGACTGACAAGTACAATGCGCCCAAAGGCAGCAAGTACGCAGTATTTTACCTGGACCTGTCCTTTGTGTTCCTCCTAGAATTTAAGAAGTGCAGCTTGGCCAGGGGCTGTCTCAGCTGCTTGAAGCACACGATGTTCCTCTTCAATGTGATATTCTGGGTAAGTCCTTACTGTTGAGTCTTCTGTTGCTTCTTCACTTCTCCTTGCTTTCCACACTATGAGTATCCTCTACTTCCTCCTCGCGCTATCTTACACTTCTCTGCCCAAAGGTAAGTGCTTTTAAAATTTGCAGCACCCTCCCAACCCCTGCAGCTTTCTGTTCCCTTTTCCCTCTTGTCCATGGCTGAATGGAGGCTTCAACTTGTCAGTCTTCCAGGAGAGACATGGTCTCCTAGAAAGATGGCAAAGTTTACCACTGCCTCCTTCTAAGGAAAGGCACACTGAAGTTCCTACACCAGGAAACCTGCGTCCGTGGGTGTGAGTCAGACCGAGCAGCTGTGCCCCTGTGTTGGTGGGGGACAGTGAGGGTGGTTTCTGAGTTTCTTCTATTGCTCCTAAAAACTGACACAGTCTGTAGCATGATGGGAGTGGGAAGGGGTGTGGAGGTCACATTCTCCTGCTCACCTAGGTGGCTCCCAGGAAGAGGAGGAAGCAATGATACAGGATGGGGGTGAGGGGCAGGCTGCTGCTTTTGAGGGATTGCTGTGGACTGGGCAGCCAGCAGTCTGGCCACATTTTCCCAGGCTCCAGGATGAGAAAAGGACAAAGGGAGATGAATTTTTCTAGAGAAAGTGTCAATGGATGGACTGGCTTGAAAATATCCTGTCTCAGGTGTGACACTGGTGACTGTGTATGCACAAGTACTTCCTAGTTACACAAACTGGATGAAAATGTGATTCATATCTGCTTCTTTCATCCTCATTACTGCCCCGGTCTTTCTTCACCAGAGCTCAGACTACTCAACACAGATGTTTGGCTCATCCCCAGGCTCCATCCTGCCACTGGCTCGAGGCAGTCAGCTGCCAAGCATGGTCCAAGAGGAGCCTGGGGGCAGGAGAAAGACATCCTCAGGGAGGCTGCATGGCAGTAGTATGCATCTCCTGTGGAGTGAGCCACTTTTAAGAAAAACTTTTGGGTGTGTGTGTGGAGAGGGCAACTTTTCTGGCTTCGAAGGAAGAAGTGTGAGTCTCATCTGCCTTCTGTTCTTTGTTAGAGTCTTGTGTGACCTTGAGCGACTCATGTGTCTCTTAAGACTGGGGCTACTTCTCCAGTCCAGGCTGTTAGGATGGATGGTCTTCTTCACGGTCCTTACTGTCTTAGCTCTGTGATACCCTGGGGTCAAGGAGTCACCTGAGTGCATCGGTTTCTTTTGCTGTGAGACTGGTCTGAGGTGAGGTGGGTATTTCCATAGTTGGGGGTGGGGTAGTGAGGGGGGTCAGAGAGGAGGCCACTGTAATGATTAGTGTTATCGGTCACTTGGTTGGTGTTTTGGGAAAGCTGGGTCAGATATTCTGATTCACTTTCTGGTGACAAGAACCATTGGAATGTTAAGAATTACTCTGTCACTGTCTTGTGGGCCAGGACCTTATGCTCTTTCCATTCCTTTGGCAGGATCTGTGTCCACCAAGTACTTGTGTATGTTTCCCTGGTGTCTCGGTCTACACGAGTGCTGTCATGTTTGTTGTTCGCCCCAACCTTCTCTTTCCTGTTTCTGGTTTCTTTTGTCAAAAACCTTCTACCATTTTGGTTTGCCCACTGCACACATATTAATTATATGAAGACTCTGGGCATAGATGTTTAGTGCCTTCTGACCAGTGACTATCACTCAGCAGCCTGGGCTCCTGGCCACTCTCATCTCGCCGCCTGCTGGCCACAGGTGGTATAACTGCCTGTGATGCCTTCAGAATGATTCTAGCTTGGTTTGGGCAGGGGGGACTCTTTGTAGGCCATGGTCTGTGTCATGCACACAGCATGGATCCGAAATATGTTTACAAATAAACCAAATACGTTTATCTTTTCTACAAGCATGGCAGCAGTTTGTTGGTGCACCTGCCCTTTCTAGTGTGAGGTTAGAAGTTAGAGATCTTACAACCTGCTCCTAATTAGAACTCTTCCCTGGAAGAGAAGAGAATTTTACTATCCCACTCCCTGACATTCTAATTACTTAGTATTTTCAGAATTCCTATGACAAACCACAAACTAAGCAAATCAAGTTTTAAAGAAACATTTCTTAAATGCCACTACCACATGACATGCTGAAGGCGGGTGCGGATCCTAGGAAGAATGGGGATTCTAGGAGAAGGGGAATGGTTCCTCGTGTACTTGCCAGTGCTTTCTGGGAATTGGATGAATGTGGGGATGGTGGGTGGGTCCTCATGCTGCACTCAGGTGAGCACCTCCTCTAGGCAGGTGACCCTCAGCTTGATGGAGGGTGGAGCAGGTGAAAGTGCTGAAGGAGTGGAGACAGCTTAGCCCAGATTCAAAGCTTCCTCACTGGAACCAAAGGGGCAGGCACATGTCAGTGGGGGAGGGGAGGACCAGGTTGGTGGTGGTGGGGAGGCAGCATGGCTCTAAAGCCAGTTTACTCACCACAACAGCTTACAGCCAAGTTACACAGCCAAGACCTGTCATGGTGGCCTCCATCTCACACACACAACACACACACACACATGCTCACACACAGGCTCACACACACACAGACACACACACACTCACACACACTGAAGAGTTTATCACCGTCTTCCCCTTGCCTGGATCCCAGTCTCCTCTGCTCACCCAGCTGCTGTCAAACCCAAGGGCAGCTTGCTGAGCTCTGCTGTCTCTGCATCTGGTCTCTACTCAGCAACATCCAGCAGGCATGAGATGCTGCAGTGTCCTCACCCAGCGTCTCAGGTACCAGGACTCAGACAGCTTTTTACATGTTAACTACCCATTCTTTCCCTATTTTGAATCAGGTCTACTTTTCTATTGATTTGGTTTTTTTCGTTTTTTTTTTTTTGGGGGGGGGAGTTGTTACTTTTTAGCTTTATGTTTGTGTACCAATTTTGTCAGCAGTTGAATGCACCACCAACACTGTTCATAGCTTCCAGTTTGAAGTTTTTATTTTCTTTGTGGAATCTTTAGATAAACAGAAAAACAACTTTGTTGGTTTCTTTTGTTAAACTGGACTTTCTCTGTTATTTCATGGTGCCCTCACATCCTAATAATTCTACGATGCCTGCTATCACACGGAACTGCACTCAGGAACTGCTGACTTAAGTGAGGAGGAGCTTTTATGTTTCTCAAGGTTTTTATTCATGTATTTAAGACCTGAATACATGTGGGTTATTATTCATGTTTGACACAGGACAGAACTTTTACTTTTACCCCCTGTGTATTCTAGCTTCATTGATTAGATATCTTCCTTCTACAGATACACGATACTACCTAGGTTTTCATATGTGCCTGGGTCTTTTTTTGTGTGTTACCATAACTTTATAAGTCTCCATGACAAGGCAAGTCTCTAGTTTTTCAAGAGAATTTGGCCCTTCTTGGCCCCTTGTTCTTCTGCATAAATGCTGGAATCAGTTTAAATAGTTCTTACCTGAAATCAGTCAGTACCCTTTCCTTGGCATTTTAGTTAGCTGTTCTTTAACTGAGTGTGTTTGTCAACTCCAGAGGATTTCATCTCTGTATATATTTGTGAATGTGAATTATGTAAATTGTATCCAAGTCTTTTGATCCATGAATAGTTCATATTCCTTTACACACTAAATCATCTTTAATGTTGGGGGTTGTTTTGTGATATTTGAAGGTCTTACCCACCATTTGTTGAGCAAAGACTTCTGAACTTTTCTCCACTTTGCCTAATCCCCAGGGCTTGCCTACTCTACCTGTACAGAGTACATATGGAAGTCAGGAGAACCCATAGCTACCCCTTGGCACGGTATGGTGATGGAGGGTGTTACCATGCCACTTGATTGGGTATCATGTGGGTCGCTGCCTGGTCGACTTACCTGCCTCAGTACTTGATGAGAATAGCCAGGGCTATCTCATTTAGCCTCTGAGGAGATGTGGGCCTGAGGAGGAAGGATTTTGCCTTGGGTTGCTAGGTTAGCAGTGGTGGAGCTGAGATATGAACTCAGTCTGTTGAACCTTAAAAGCCCACATTCTTTCTTTGACCTTGTCTGGGAGGTCATCCTGATGTAACTCTCCTCCCCAATCAGCTTCTAGTTGTGCTTTTCTTGGGTTTGTGCTGGACAATGTGTGGTCCTGTAGTGACAGGGGCAGTTTGTACACATGTGGTATGATTCAGTTGACAGCTTGTTCTCTCTTTCTCCCAGCCCCAGCTCCAGAAAGTGGAATAGAAAATTGCCACATGTGGTCTTTAGGGACTTTTGTAGTTGTCAGTTGTATGCAGTATAAGCTTCACGAGACACTTTGTGCTTCTTTATGAGAATATTCAAGACAAAAAAAAAAAAAAAGTACTGCTTTCCTGTCTCCCCATGGCAAAACTGCATGTCAGTTACCTCAGTACAGCGGGATTTACTGTCAGAGCTGTTCAGTTTTTGCTTTTGTGTTTTTGCCTATGACCCTGCCTCCACTGCTAACATTTACCTACTTGTCTTTTCAAGAGCTTAGGTTTGTCTTACAACTTTATCTTGCTCGCTCATAGCAGTTCAGTGCATGCGTGTCGGTTCATAGCTGGACAGTGGGCTACACAGTAGTGGTAGGCACAGGACATGGTCTGCTATGAGTCACTCCCTTTAAGTAGCTATTCAGATGCAGAGATTCCTTCTGGGGGTAGGACACCTCTGGCCTTAGGTGTCCTTTAGCCAACAGGATCCCCTCAGACATTCTCTTTGGGTCTCATCCTCCAGAGATTTGCCTGCATATTCTATCCAGTCACATGCACTTTTGGGTTCTAGGAAGGACCACTTCCTCCACTACTTCATTCCCAGAGCTACTGACTCTGCTGGGCAGGCTGCCGCACTGACTCTCTTGCCTCGAAGTCTGGCTTTGGGGCCTTTGGTGCAGGCCCTGAGCTTCTCACTGCATGGCAATTGCTGAGAACATGGAGAGCCTGCCTGCTGTTCTCTGCCCCAGTGTCTGTGTTTGTGGGGAGTCAGAATTAACTACAGTGGCTGGATCCATGGCTCTGGTCAGGTTAGGAGTTAAGAGTTGGTTATGAGAAACTTTCAAAAGGGGAAATAAGATTAGACTTGCCTTTGTATAGACAGGTGGCCAGGCTGAGGGCTGAATTCTGTGACTCTCTGGGTCAGACTCTCAGACTATATGTGAGGGACACCCTTAGGTCAGCACAGATACTCCTGTCCCCAGTTCTGCCTGATCATATATATGCTAGCTCAGCTCCCTGTACTCACCCAGTGTCCATGTGGCCTGTACTTAAGTGACCCTGGCTGGGTGGGATGTGCTCTGGCATACCGCTCATCTTCCTTGAGCCCTGGTGTCGGAGTAGATTACATATTTGTTGGTAAAGCCACTAACAGTCTAAAGACGGGCCAGCATAGTGGTGTTCTGAGAGCTCGCACCCACATTTCAGGCTGCTGTTTTCTCATCTTAGTCTCTGTGAGGGTGGGACATTTTTTAAATAAGGTCACTAATCCCATTCCTGAAGGCTTCACCCTCATAGCCTCGTCACCCTGCCTTCTTACACTGTCACATTGGGGTTAAGCCCATGAATTCTGAGGGGGGGAAACAGAAATTCATTTCAAAGCCCAGTCTGTATATAAATATATGTGAGCACGAGCATGTATGTTATATATTTGCTTGGGTATAAAACAGTTGACACTGTCACAATATATGTATGTGTGTGTGTAAGTGCAAATGTAAATCTCTCTATATAAGTTACATGCTTCTTGCAGTTTACTCCATGAGTGTGTATGGCTCTGGGGCATAAGCTGCCATCTCCTTCTGCTTCTGTCAGTGGACTCTAGATGAGCAAAAGCTCTCAGGCTGAAGCAGCACACCCTCTCCTTAGGAAAACACCCCTGGATTGAACAGTCTAAGAACAAATCCCAATGGTGATGTTCACCAGCCAGGGGGCAGTGCAGAACAGTTGGCTTTTTCTGGCCCAGTGTCTTCATTTTTTGGGATCAGCACCTCATTCTCCTCTCTAGGGATCTTCCACAGTCTGTGAAAAGATGCAGTAGTTCACAGGTTCAGAAGGAAAGCTGAGCCATAGGCCACGCTGGGTGGGATCTGCCTTAGTACTGAGTATCAGGGTACTGATGGGCTGACCCCTGGTCCTGTTGGATGGGTGTGCTCCTGTTGCTTTGTGTTTCATTGTCGGGAGTCAGCCTCCCAGGAGAGGGTCTGGTATGGCCACGTGCTCAGCCTTGGCACTAGAGCAGAGTGCCTTGGTTGGTTGGATAAGACCTTCGACTCTGGGGTGGTGGTAAATTCCCCAAAGGAGATTGATGGTGTGGACACTAAGAAATTGGAGAGGGCAGCTGGCTGGCCAAGCAACAGATGCCAGCTGCAGCGATTTACCTCTGAATGCATGTGGCACTAGACTGACAGGCCTGTTCATCCCTGAGATCTGTCCTCTTCATCCTTTGAGAGACCAGGAGTGGAGAGGGAGGCTGAGACCCAGGAGGGAGCAGACTGGCTATTGGCTGTTTTACAGTCTGGGCCTCCCCGACCTGCCTCTGGGTGGGAAATGGCTCTAGTATTCGCTCCCACTTGTGTTTGTTGCTCTGCTGGGATGTGCACATGGTCTGAGTCTCAAAGAGGAGGGTAATTTTAGGGCCCCTTAAACTAGAACACCTTTTGAAGGGCAATTCCTTATAAACCACTATGGCAGATCCTGGTACCTTAACCCCTTCTCCACAGCCATTCCTGGTGTCCACCCCTAGGTCAGCTCCCTGGTAATTCTACCTGGTGTCCTGTTCGGGGCATGGCTTTCTTACAGTCCTGCCCTGGGGCCCTTCAACATGCCTTACAGCTGACCCTCTGCAGTCCTAGTGTGTGCTCAGTGATAGAACCATCAGTCCTGATGGGTGCCATAGCACAGCAAAGCCTGAGGACTAGAGGGGATTCAAGGCCTCTTGGGAGAACCCCACCCATCTTTAACTAACTAGTCTGGAAGGTGGTGTGGCCCACCAGCAAAAGCTGGTGCCTATAGTCTATTAGGTAAAGTCGTCCCTCCTCCATAGATCCCCAGAGTCAGAACCCAGGCTTTCCTTCCTTCTTTGTGAGGCAGCAGGGCGTGGATGGTCTGAGTCTTGCCTAAGCTCCCACATACTGTCCCCCACACATAGGAGGTCCTCATCGCTGCATGTATTACTGCACAACCATGTGAGTCCTTGCTTGCTCCGGCTTCCTGGAGGCTCAGTAGTTACCTTCCTTGGTCAGGATCATCTTGCTCCTTTTCTCTCTCATCTTGATGGCCCTTTGTATTTGTGTCTCTAGAAATCACTTTTGCAAGTGAGGGCACAGCAAGCAGTGGTGCAGTTCTGACCCATGCCGTGAGTTGAGATCCATTTAGGGGTCGAATGACCCTTTCACAGGGGTCACCTATCAAATGTCCTGCATATCAAATATTTATATTATGATTTATAACAGTAGCAAATTACAGTTATGAAGTATCAAGAGACTAAAATAATAATCTCATGGCTGGTCTCACCCCAACATGAGGAGCTGTGTTAAAGGGGCACAGCATTAAGAAAGTTGAGAACTGCCGTACCAAAGGCTGGTGGCAGGACAGCCGGGAAGCCTGAAGTGTGAGAGAAGCCACTGGGGAGCAGCGGTGGCTTGGGGCAGGGCCATAAGGTCCGAGCCTGGCAGAGTTGTGGGGTCTGCTCAGCAGATGCTAAAGGGCAGGGAGGGAAGGCCCTTAGGGTCTGGAGGATCAAGGAGTGGGAAATAGGTCCCCATGGGTGAGGGGACCATGGATGGGAAGGAACAGTGGGATTTGTGGCACTGTGAAGCAGGCAGAAAAATCAGGCCAGTGAGGAAGCCAGAGAAAGGTGAAAGCAAACATCAGGACGTTCTGTGTGTGCAAGGATGCTCAGGCCCTGGGGTTGGCTGGTTGGAGAAAACCCTTTCAGATGAAGATGACATTGGCGATGGCTCTGTTGCTGAGGGAGGGGTCAGGACAGCAAGGTGACTGGGTGCCTGAGGGAGCCTATCAGCAGAGGGCTTCTCAGGAGAGCACAGTGGTGGGTGGCTCTTGTGCCTTGAGCTTTCCATAGGAGGCCAGGTGCATCCTGAAGCCTGGCTCTGCCCACTCCTTCTCAAGAGAAGTAGTTCGAGATTGTGGCAGAAGCCCATCGGACTCAAATCAGAGCCGGAACTCCACAGCAGCTCTGAGATGTCCAAGCCATTTAGGACACCCTGCCTGACTGGTCCCTGCTGCCTGCAGGGAGGCTGGGTATAGCTAGGAGGGTGGGGGGAGGAAGGTAGATAGATGTCTTCAGGAGAGGAGCATAGCTTACAAGGTGTTCCATTTCTTACCATTTACAGCAGGCATGAGAGACACCCGCCCTCCTCTCCCTTCTTTTCTTTTCCTGTTCCCCCCTTTCCTCCTCAGCCTACCCCCTCAGGGCCCCCTGTCTCAGCCTCCTGCTGAGAGGAGGGGTCTATGTGGAAAGTGCTTGCTTCTCAGAAGGTTGTGGAAGGTCTGAATCAGAGCCGAGGAGGAATATTGACAAGATTCTCAGCCTTGCTTATTCCTTCCCTCCTCTCCGAAATGGCAACAGCTCTCAGCCTGTTGGGGTGAGTGGGGCAGGGTGGGCACACGGCCAGCAGCCTGGGGCATTTTGGTTCCCAGCCACTAATCAGTTGTTTCCTCCCCACTGCCAGAAGAGAAGGGACTGTCATACAACATGCAGCCAGGTGACTTGTAGGGAAGAGCCAGGGATTGATCCAGACACCTGTTTTCTTGTCCCAAGTATGTTACCAGCTAGCTGTCTGTCCCAAGGTGAGCTACTCTCTGGGCCTCAGTTTCCTCAAGTGGAAAGGACTAGATTTGGCTGCTCAGGGGTAGGGTTCTTGCCTCAGGCTCTCATGTTCTGGACTTTCTGTGCCCTTGCTTCTCATTTCACAGCAGTCTCAGCTGGGTCATGGACCAGGGTGGTAGGTCCTTCATCCCTCACATGTGGTCAAGCTGAGCCCAGGGCAAGGGACAGGCTGCTAGACAGATCCATGACACGACGTGTGCATAGGATAACCCACTGCCTGGAAGTTGAGAAGATGACTCAGATTCTTGCTATGCCAGGACCTCACAGTGCCAAGAGAATAGCTGCTCTGGTGCTGGCCTGGGTCAGAGACAGGAGCTCCAGCTAAACAAATCCCTGAGGGCTTAGCAGAGAGAACTGTCCCTCTACCCCAGTTCCCACAGCAGAGTAGGAAGGAAAGGAAGTTTGTCTGTAAGAGAGGGGGACTCCAACTCAGCATGGTGAGTGGGTTTTACCCTGCCCCCATGCCTGGGAGGGCTGTCACACTGATGGAGCAGCTAATGAGGGGGCGGGCTGCTTTAGGAAGCACCCTTACTAGGAGAGTGCTCTTGTTTGACACAGGCACTGTGGCAGCTCCCTTCCTATTGTTAGAAGCTATCATTGCAATTGTTCTAATTCCTCTTAGCAGCAAGTGACTTTATCTGCTAACCCATCTTGCAGGTTTGCAAAGGTTGCTTCTTGTCTGTCTTAATGTCTCAGTGTAAGGAGAGAGTCTGTCACAACAGCTCATCAGCTTTGCCGGGCAGGGCAGGTCTTCCTCGGCTTCTGACTTCATCATAAAGAACACAGGTGTGGGGAGAGAACCTTAAGCAGAGGTGGGAAGACAGGCTCCCCCTCCAGCTGTGCTCTTGCTTCTCAGTGAGGATCTGTGACTTTGGTCTCTTTTGTGTAAGATGAAACTCAAGCCTTAGTCCTTGCCTGCTCAGCCTGGGAGAACTGAGGGGAGGCTGCATTTGCACGATGCTCCTGAAGGTTCACTGACCTCCACAAAGGACTTTGCTAATGAACTGAGGAGCGTGATTTTGTTGTCTGGCCTCCTGTGCCATGTCCGGCATCACCTCTTTTTCTTACCACTTCTGAGGTGGGCAGAGAGCTGACAGAGTTTGTTCCATGGGACATTTGTCTACCTGGCCAGCAGTGGAAGCCTGTGATCGACTGAGTTACAGAGTTCAGAGCTTGGCTGCTCGTCACTCAGAGGCCAGCATTTGAGAGCTTATTGAGAAGAAGATGTTCCAGTTTATTTTTGTTGCTGTGATAAGACTCTGACCAGAATCATCTTGAGGAGAAAAGGGTTTATTTGGCTTAGGCTTCCAGGTCACTGTCCATCATTGAGGAAAGTCAGGTCAGGAATGAAACAGAGACCATGCTACTACTGGCTATGATTGGCCAGCTTTCTTACACAGCCCCACCCACCTCTCTGGTGATGGTGCCACTCACAGTGTGTGAACCCTTCCACATCAATCATCAAGTAAGACAACCTCTCACTACACCCTCAAAGGCCAAAGTGATCTGGGCAATTCCTCACTTGAGGCTCCCTTCTCCAAGGTGACTCTAGACTGTATCAGGCTAGCAAAACAAAACCCAGCACAAAAGGAATCTGGTTTATTTAAGGACTGACATCTTGGGAGATGGTGGGGTGTTCCGCGCCCCTCCGTGTCCCCTTCGCCTGCGAAAGAGACCCGTGAGGCAGTGTTCGGGTGGTCACTACAGCGAGGCTTTATTCTTGTATAAGCAGAAGCGGAAAGACCCAAAGCCCCGGAAAGGCACTGCTATATATACCCTAGAGTGGCGTGTTCACTTCTGATTGGCTGTTCACTCATCACCCCATATTACGCCCCGGAATGGGCAGTGACTTTGGCGCGCTTTTTGCCTTTTGCACCTGCGCAGTCAGTTGTTTACAAGTGGGAGGACAGGATGCCCGCACCATCTTGTAGTGGCGAATGTTGTCACGCTCACGCGGCTCCCAACAGTGGGGCTATGACCTCACTGGTCTATGTCTGAGGGTATTAGGGTAGCGAGGACCAAGGTAAAGCAGCTGCATCCAGAGCAAGGTATCAACCATCCAAAGTGTGTGTTTCTTTATTTTTATTTTGTTGGAACATCATAATTTACCTTGACCTCCTATAGCAAGTCTCATATTTTCTGAAAACAGATATATTACTTTTCTGCAAATTCAAGCCTCGCAATCATTTGCATGTTTTGTGTTGGTTGATAAGCAGAAGTGCAGACTAAGGGAAACCGTTACAAAGCCCATCAGATGTTCCAGGTTCTGTAAGTCTAAAGAGAGATTATTTAGCAGTTAGCAACTTAATCAGGTGAGAATTCACTCTGGAATTTCCAAAGCAAAGCAAAAGGGAGCCCATGAAAAGTGGGTTTGTCCTCCTGGTCACACCATCAAAGGGTCAGCTGAAAGGACTCAAAGGGGGATTCTTACTCAAGTCTCAGGATGGCGCCCACCCAAAAAACTCACGAGAGACCAACTTGATGTAAACCCATGAGGCAGTGTAATATCAGAGCTCTGGGCCAGTCCATATCTCACATAGGGGATAGAGGGACTGACCCAGAGCCTCTAAGAATTAGGACTTATATAGTCAAGGGGGTGGGGGAATTGGGAGATTTTTACATGGGTACACATGATTGGTTGTTTTACATCAGCAGACTGTACCAGTCTAAGTTAGCATAGTATCTAGTTAATTGCAGTTTCTTGGACCTTGAGAAGACCTCAAGGGGAGGGGGAAAGGGTCTGGAGGAACACCAGATGGCCCATTACTCATTTGGACATCTCTCTGTTCTTCTAAGGATGTCCTTGTATACTTTTTATCTATGTGTCTGGCCAAGTCCTTGGGAGGCTCAACAGACCTTCGTCCTTGGTCTTATAACTCTATATTTTCTGTAACTAATTAATTGGGCCCAAAGCTGCTGACAGGCATTTTTAACTATTTAGGTTAGGAAAAGGAATCACAGGGCCCTGTTATTTTATTAGTTTGGGCCTATTTCAAAATTTTCTTTCACAGCCACTGTTAACTGTGCTTGTGGGAGCCATGGTGTTTGATACCTCTGGGAGTCTCTTCCTTCCCCATCACTTCCAGCTTCCTTCAGTACAGTCTTCTATCTGAGGGGAGAGTGTGAGCCATGGATGTACAGATCTTCCTTAGTCTGGCTGATGTGTTCCTCCTGGCTGACGCTTTGCTCAACAGCCATGGGGACCCTGTGTGTTTGCTAGACAGCCATGGGGACCCTGTGTGTTTGCTAGACAGCCATGGGGACCCCTGTGTGTTTGCTAGACAGCCATGGGGAACCCCTGTGTGTTTGCTAGACAGCCATGGGGAACCCCTGTGTGTTTGCTAGACAGCCATGGGGACCCCTGTGTGTTTGCTAGACATCCATGGGGAACCCCTGTGTGTTTGCTAGACAGCCATGGGGAACCCCTGTGTGTTTGCTAGACAGCCATGGGGACCCCTGTGTGTTTGCTAGACAGCCATGGGGAACCCTGTGTGTTTGCTAGACAGCCATGGGGAACCCTGTGTGTTTGCTAGACAGCCATGGGGAACCCCTGTGTGTTTGCTAGACAACCATGGGGAACCCCTGTGTGTTTGCTAGACAGCCATGGGGACCCCTGTGTGTTTGCTAGACAGCCATGGGGACCCCTGTGTGTTTGCTAGACAGCCATGGGGACCCCTGTGTGTTTGCTAGACAGCCATGGGACCCCTGTGTGTTTGCTAGACAGCCATGGAACCCCTGTGTGTTTCCAAGGCCTGTCTCCATTCCTTCCTAGACTGGGAAGTGACTTCAGTCAGGGCCTTTCTGCCCCAACTGCAGCCCGAGGGCTGATCAGCCAACCCTGATGTCTGGTGCTTTGATTGACAGGCACTGGAGCAAATTTGCTAGTGTAGGTGTATCTGCCCTGAGGGGGATACTGGAGCCTGGCAGATTTCTGCTTTAACCATGTGATGTGGCAGTAGGTTCTGTAAGCTGGAATTCGTCGGGATTCTCACTTGCCCATCGCTATGCATCTCTTTTTTGTCTTTCAGAGACCATTCACCCTGGGCGCTCACCAGTCAGACTGATGGTAGGAGGTCTTTATGGAACCACTGCTGTCCAGAAGGGTAGGAGAACCTTTCCTGCTTCAATCCTCCCCCACTTATGGGTTTCAGGGCTGCCAGTGCTTCTTGTAGAATTTCCTTGGGCCTATTTGGCTATAAAGGTTTTATTTGGCCTTTGGGAAACTGAGTTACAGAGAAGAAAAGGGACATTTCTGTTTTCCAGGTCACAATATACCAGCATCTGTTTGTCTAGGTGGAGGCTGCAGGGCCCAGCATCACTATGGTGCTCACAGAAGCTCACTCAGGTAGTAACCATGGCTTTCTAGTTTCTAGAACCAGCCATGAAGGTTCCTAAGGGTTTAGCTGCCACCCCTCCCTTCTTTCCAAGAAAGATGTAGAGGTTGGTGAGTGCTGCCAAGAGTCCCACAGATGGGAAACTGTCCCCAGGCCTTGACCTTAGTTAGTCATAGGTTCCCTTTGTGCTGGGCCAGGCCAGCTTAGTGTCTTGCAGAAACTGAGCTCTCTGAGTGGCCTCTGCATTGTGTGGGGAAGGCCTGGCCGGGGAGGGGCCTGGAGTGCTGGTGGAGACCCTCTCAGAGTAGCCTTGCTGGTTTGTTATTCACTGTGTATCCTTGTCTCTTCCTACCAGTCTTTAAATGTTACCATTACTGTGTGGATTAGCTATTTTCTATTGCTGTGGAAAAACACTATGGCCAAGAAAGTGTTTGGGTTTGTAGTTCTGGAAGGTTAGAGTCCATGATGGTAGGCATGGCAGCAGGAGCGAGAAGCTGAGGGCCACATGAGGTGTGGGAGGTGGGGTAAGAGAAAGAAGGAAGGAGGGAAGAAGGGAGGGAGGAAGGGGGAAAGGGAAGACAGATACAGTAGATTCTTTGAATTCACAAATTCAACCCCCAGTTACTCCCTCCAACAAGGCCACACCTTCTAAGCTTACCCGAACTGCTTCTCCACCTGGGGGATCAAATATTCAAATGCCCAAGACTGTGTGAGGCATCTGTCTTTCGAACCATCACGATGTGTAACTGTGTGTGTATGATGAGTATGAATGCCTCTGCATGCACACACCATGGAGGTTCTGGGGATCCAACTGGGGTGCTCAGACCTTCACAACAAGCACTTTCACCTGCTGAGCCCACTTTTAGACCCCATCCTGCAGACCCCACCTCCCATCCCCCACCCTCCACCCCAACCCCCACATTTTTCTTTCTCACTTTCGTGTTCCATACTTCGTGTTTCTGTCTTAGTGCCTTGGCCTTGTATCTTTTGCACTGTAAATTCAGTAAACTTCTTTCCTTCATAAAGTCAGCCTGCTTAATGTATTTTGTTACAGAAACAGAAAAAAGACTGATAGAGTTTTTAATTCTTGTGTCTGCATGTGGGTTTGTGTACACAAGGCAGGTGGAAGCCACAGGTATCAGATCCACCTGGAGCTGGTGTTACACAGTTGTGAGCTGCCCAGTGTGGGCATTGAGAACCCAACTTGGGTCCTTTGTAAGAGCAGGGCCTCTTTTGACCACTGGCACATTTCTCCGGCCCAATTTGTTTAACTCTTTGTGAGCTGTGACTTTATCATCTGGAAAATTGGATGGTACAGATTGGTACTCTCTAGGCTAGTCTGAGGAATAACTGAAGTGCTCTGTGAAGAGGCTTGACTCAGTGGCACCTGCAGATGTGTTGGGTCCTGGGGTTTTCAGATGAGAGGGGGCGTGGCCAGGCTCCCTGGCAGGACAGCACTGGGAGAATGCATTCAGACTGAAGGTGTGGGTACCTGCTTTCTTCCTTTAGCCTCCACTTCCTCAGTTGGGCTCTCCTGTGGCTTTCTCTTGGCCAGGAAAGACTAGGACACCAGGCTCCCTCATCTTCCTTCAGGATAGGGAATGGGACAAGAGATAGATGAGGGATGATCTAGGAAGATCACGGCCTGGGACAAAGTCACAGTGATGATGAGGGGAAAAGAAAGGTCAAATGTGGAGGGGTGTGTGCTTTTTCTCCCCCTTGGGCCTGTGTGTTAAGATAGAGTGGGCCTTTCTTGTTGAGATTTCCCGAGGAGTCTCACCATGAGCTACACTTCCAGGGCCCTGGGCAGGGTGAGTGAGACTGTAAAGGGCCCCAGCTTCTCTACTTGGCCTTTTAAGGTCATCCTGTGGAATTCCTGGCTGTTCACTCTGGCCTTGCCAGAGATGGAGGAGTAGGCAAAGGCAAGCCCTGGGAACAGAAATGGGGGAGGGGTGCAGGGAAGGGAGAGGGTAAAGTCAGGAATGGATGGGACAAAGCCACAGGCTGAGCTCATGGAGTGGCCATTGTGGCTGCCTCAGGTAACTGGCAGTGATGCCCCCACCAAGCCTGCCATGTTGGTGCCTCTGGCCCCTCGCCTTCCTGCCTGTGGTGATTAAGACAGCACCAGCTGCTGTGTTCACAGCTCTGCTGCCAATAACAGATGCATCTGGCTGGAATCTGGGTCATTCAAAAAACACCCTGATATTTCTCTTCCTCCTTCACCTTCCCCCGCCCCCATAAGTCCAAACTCTGGCCTGAAGCTGGAGCCCCCAGAAGAGGGAGGTCCGGAGGTAGAGGGAGCCTGGTGGGGCTGTTGGCTTTCAGGGCCACTCAATTAGCCAGATGGCTATTCTTGCAGATGACTGGTCATTGCTGTATCTGTGGCGTTGTGCAGTGAAGGTCTTAATGAAGGGTGGTGTGCCAAGGCTCTTCCCTCCTGTCATGCCTGGGAAGGCTGGACACTAGCATCTGGAACAGCATCCATGAAGATGGGTGGGTGTGTAACATGTTTAGCTCCTACCACCAATCTTTGTGATAAAGCAGGGGCACAGAGCCTCCTGAGATTCTGTTTCCTCCTGTGAGCAGTGACAATGGTGTGCAGCTTTCCTGTGGGCTGTGAGCTTCCATGCAGGAAGTATTCCAGCCACTTTACAATGGGTAGTTGTTCCATTTGTCATTATGATGAGTTTGTCCCTGTTGAATGTACCTTGTAAGGGAGCTGTTTGCAATTGGCCACCCTGCCATCTCATGCCACTGAGCCACCATGTTCATTGTATTGTTCTGTACGTGTGTGTGTTGGTTGCTTATCTGAGACCAGACATGTGAATAGAGGATGCCACTTATGGGAAACTGAATCAAGCCAAGCTGGCAACTTCCTAATGCTGTGATCCTTTGAAGACTCCAGAGATCTGCTTGTACATTTCTCTCTGGGCCTTGGGGATAAGAAGGGAGGAGTGGAAGGATGATGGATGGGTTGATGAAGGGAATGGATCAGTGTGAACACTGAAAGGGACTCAGCAGCCACCACCTAAGAAACTTGTCTGCATGGACCTTGCTCTAAGTGGGTTAGCCATGCTGTCAGCATTCCATGCCCCTCACGACCTTATTTCCTGTTTTTTGCACCCACCTGAGAACAGATCCATCCACCCATCCATCCACCCATCTAACCATACACCCATCCATCCATCCATCCACCTACCCATCTACCCATCCATCCATCCATCCATCCATCCATCCACCCATCTAACCATACACCCATCCATCCATCCACCCACCCATCCATCTATCTAGTCACCTAACCACTCATCCAGTCATCCATTCACTTGTTCACTCCAGTCATTCCTTATATACTTACATTAGAAGAGACAAACTAAGTCTACAGCAGTCCTTAGCCTGTCACGGCTGTTCTGCCTTGATATAGTCAGGATGCTTTGTGTTGAAGGTACTATTACAGATATCTGAACACGAATCAAAGCTTTCTCCTTGATGTCATAAGACTTGCTGTTCAAGGGTAATTGGGCAAGAACACATTGGAAAGGTAGTGATGGCTGCCTGGGCTGCCCTGCTATGGACACATTGCTGCTGAGCCAGGCAGAGTTCTGTGCTGTCTTTTCCTGAAAATTTCTCCAAATAAACATCTGTTGGACTTTGAATGTGACAGGGGCGGTGCGGTGCTGAGCTTAGCTTTGCCAGGACACAGCAGGGAACCACATAGCACAGCAGCCTGGGAGCAGTGCATGAGTAGTGGTCTTCACTTCTACGCACGAGGCTCTGTCCCAACTTGGTAAGGCCTGGCGGGTCCTGATTGGTCCTGAGGCATCCAGGGTAGATGGACACAGGTCCTGGATGTCCAGAGTTGGGAGAAGCCATGGGCAGGTTGTCAGGCTGGATCCTGACAGTGGCAGAGGACCGTGGGTACTTCCAGGACATTTACCAATACAGACTCAGGCCCTGGGCCTTCCCAGTGTCAGGCCAGCTGACCATCCTGGCTTGGAGGAAATGCTTCTGGATGAACGCACTGGGATCCTGGCGCTTAACCTCAGTCTGTTCCTAAAGCGATAGCCTCTCTGGAGCTTGTGGCTACTGAGAGATGCTGCTGGGACTGTGATGGGAAGGCAATGGGCACCTCCCACTGTGTCCTGGCTTTTCCCATGAGCATGACTGATGCAAGGTCCATTTCCAGTGCATCCTTTAGTAAGCATGAACCAGAGTCTGGGGTGAAAGCTGAGGTTCATCAGACCTGGCTTTCCCAAGTCCTTGTTTTCCCCATGGTTTGACTTTCTCCGTACCTGGCGCAGGGGCCTTGGACCAGCTGATCTCTCTTCACTGTCTCAATACAGGATTTCTGCTTCAGGGATGCTCAGGGTCTCAGTCACAGCTCTGGCTATATAGATGTCCACGGTACCCAGACAGACGGGTAGAACGTGGGCAGGTTACAACCTGCAGGGGCCCGATGCCCCGAATGCCCTCCCTTGTCTATTAACTCTCCATTAACATGTGGCAGTGGCATTGCTACCAACAGTTTTATTTATGTCACTGAAGGTTTTGCTTACAAATTAGAAGCTGCTATTGCGCTAAGTTGGCTCTCAAATCGATGCAGAGTAATTGCAGTACATGAGTAGCTGTGCAAAATTAACATGAGGAGTGTGCTATCATTGTTATCCTTGGGAAAAATACAACCAGTCCCAGTCACAATGATACTCTGTAGGACCATGATAGGATGGCTGGTTTTGGTTGAAGCAAGCGCTGGCTGGAAAGCCAGGAGACCCAACAGGTAATGCCTATAAGGGACAGGCGCCTCTTCTGCCATGCTCCCAAAATCCAGGCTCCTGGATGTGGTTCACACCTCTGCACCTGTCAGTCACATAGGACACAGGTAGAGGGCTTGATTAACAGGCTTCATCCTTGAGTGATTTACATATTAATGAGTTATCTAAAGGCCAGGGGGCATGGCTAATTATTTCCTCCCCTCTTCCCCCTCCCTATTTAAGCCAGCCTTCCCCTGGCTTTTATGGGGAGGGAGGGGCGTGGGGGAGCATGTACGATCCAAATCCATCCACCACATGAACAATAAAAGCTTTGGATCTCTTGGACTCCTCGTGTCTTCTGGGACCACCACCTTGAGCCTTGTATGGCACAAGCCATTCATCCTGTAAGACAGCAACAGTCAGGGCAGCTCCATACTGAGAAGGAAAATGGGGAATGAGTGGAGTTTGGGGGAACAATGCAGGGTAAGGTGTAATTGCTAGTGAGAGACGAATGTTCAATGGTTAGCTGTATGATTCTGAGGTTATAGCTCAGGAGGTTTGGGTTTGGTTTTTGCATTCATTGCTCAACAGCTAAAAGATGGTAGTTAGGAATTCCGAGTACAGGTAGACAAAAAAAAAAAAAAAAAAAAAAAAAAAAAGGCATAAAACAGAGGTTCACGGAGAAAACACTGAGAGAACTGGCAAAGAAAAAGTTTGCAGCCCACGTACATTGTCACCACCCCACCTGTAGAGTGAAAATTATAAAAATCATTTTATAAAATGTATATAGGCTTTTCTCTAAGCCTCACTTTAAAGGGCATGGAAAATTTTCTCTGAAGCAAGCTAAAAATGTAGACTGGCCAGTTTCAGGAACCAGAAGAGAGGAATGCAAGTCATCTAGGTGGTGCTGAGATACTAGTAACCACGATGACAGGGCAGGGCTGTGTCTGAGCAACTGAGAAATAGTTGAGCAAGTGACAGGGCAGGGCCACAATGGCAGGGCAAGGCCACAGTGACATGGCAAGACCACATTTTTTGAGAAGAATGAGTATACAGAGTGCTTTCCACATGACCCTGACTCACTTAGGTTGGGTTCCTCTGGAATGTTCCAATATTTTTATGTTATGTTTCCTTAGCAACCCCTCACCACCTCCTCACTCCCCTGGCTTGTGGTTTTCCCCTTTTAAAAAGCCCCTCAGCCAGCCGGTCTTTGTCATGACCATTAGCGGGCTAACTCTCCCAAAAAAAGCCTCTGCTGTTTGTATCCAGATCCAGTGTCTTTTGAGTTTTTGGGTGGCTGTGACTTCATGAGACTTGAGAAGGGGTCTTCACACCACCACCAAAAACTCACACTAAGCAACTGAGGTTAATTGGAATGTCAAAAGAATTGACCTATTAAAATTTTTGGCTGGAAGTAGAGTTCAGTGGTAGAGAGCATACTTAGCCTGGATCAATCCCCAACACACACACACACACACACACACACACACACACACACACACACACAGCATACACACAGAGCACACACATACACAATACACACAACACAAACACAACACTTACAAACCTCCTTCTTGAGTCTATTTCATTTAGTGTTTCTCATGTGTATATGTATTTAGAGATGACAGTCTAGGGCTGGTCCCAAAAGAAAACACTCTTCTCCAGCAGCCATTAATTGTTGGTAGCTCTTTTTCTAGGTATGGGGTCTCATGCAAGCTCCACAATTCATGTTGGCATATGAGCACTGTTGTTATTCAAGTCTTGAGGTCTTGTTTATGCAACCACTTGTTGAGATTTCATGGGTGCAGACTTCCTGATATCCCCAGAAGACACAGTCTCTCAGCTAGTGTCTACTGTCTATTCTGCCTCTCCCTTTGCACTACAGTTTACACAGGAGACGCAACTGTTCAGTGTGGTATTTTGTTCATTGATTATAGTAGTGAGTAACTAACTGGTTGAGGTTAGCGGTTAAGGAGGGAAAGACACATATGTTGCATTTCTTAAGATGAGAAGGGGAAAAGGAAGGTCTTTTGGAGGAAGTTAGGGTTATTTTTTTTCCTCCAAAGATAATTGGATGCAAAATACTACCTGTTATTAATTTAGAAAAAAAAAATCCCAGTAGAGACTTTGTAATTTGATCCAGAGCATTCGCAAGCCGAGAATCAAGGAAGAGGAAAAATTGACTTCATTTTTCAGCTCTTTCTTAAATCCTGAGAAATGTGTATCCTCAAACACTCACAAAACAGCGAGTCAGGAAAACACATTAGCACATTAGTACAGAGTAGGAGCCCAGAGCTAGGGGGAAACAGCATTAAGACAGAAGGAAACGCGCGCGGGGGGGGGGGGGGGGGGGGGGGGGTGTGTGTAGAGAAAACTTCCCCAGTCTGTTGGTAGGAGAATTCACTGCAAGATGAAGGAAAGAAGAGAATTGGGAAGGGACCCTGAAGATGTCAGCCAGACACTTTGCCTCTGGACATGTGGGAAAGAACTGAGGGAGGAGGAAAAATGTAGCCCTAGGGCTAGATGGAAGAGCTCCTGAGGCTGCCTTGGAGCTAGGATCGGGAGAGCCGGAGCGTTCAGCTTCAGGAGGCCCAAACAGAGAGGGGGTGCGGAGCTAGACCAGTATAAGCCACTCCACACAGCAGACCTCAATTCAGCTCCTGTCTAAGGCCAAAGAGGCCTTAGGGAGACACTGAAGTTACTCAGTGATGGGAGGGGGAAGGGTCTCCAAGCTCTTCTCCAATCACAGTGGCTCCTGTATCAATTTGCATATACTATTCTAATAGAGACCTTGGGCTCCACTCCCATTGGCGCTCCTTCCAGGCAGGCTGGGCAAAGGTGAATATATTATGCTAATAAGGAGGCTCATGTAGGAGTGAGCAGTCCATGCTTCAGGAGCAGACGCCCGGTCCCATGAGAGAGCATCCCAGGACAATTGGACTCGCACATGCGGGTCTGCCGAGATCCTTTTGGGTCCCCGCAGCAGCTCTCGATTGCTGCTTGGGTTACTCGGTTCTCCTCTTTCCTCTACCACCCACGGGGCCCGCACTCTCACCAGGTCTCTGCATTTCCTTTTCTTTTTGGCCTTGAACTGATCCGGGTGGGAAACAGGTCTGCAGGTGGATAAAGGTAAAGATAGGCAGGCAGACTCACGAGGTTGGGGCAGAGAGAGGGGCTCTCAGGCCCTGCGCATCCATGTGGGAGGCCACTAAGAAGGTGTCGGGTTTTGGGGGGTCAGAAGAGCTGCCCTGGTGGGTTTCATTTCTGCTGTGACCCCCACAACCCCGGCGCCACACAGTCCCCATAGGGGAGTTCTTTTTACTCCTAGCTGGAAGGGAAGAAGGAATCTGGAGGATGGTGCACGCCTGCTGATCTGGACCCAAAGCCACCCACGCACAGGTCCATCTCCAAGCAGGGGCTCCGACTCTAATTGTGCAGCCACAGGGACTGAACTTTGGAGGAACCGGTCCTTCCTCTCATTCTAAGAAAAGCAATGATAATGTCAAGAAACCATTTTTTAAAAGAAATTTATTACATGGACAGATAGTTCCCAAAGCTGACTTTGAATTTAGAAATAGAATATAGAGTCAAGCTCTTATAAATGCACACAGATACAAAATGCTGCTTTACAGATGCAGCCATGTGCTACCTCTTCTGGGGACCCGCTCAGCATGTGGGCACTTTGTCTGTGGGTAACACACTGAATGTGTTCTATATATGACGTTCTTAGTCAGAAACACGGATTCCTGCCTATGAGATAGTCTTCAAACCCAATAGGAAGCAGCTGGAAACCCAAACAGTAGAGCCGCTATTTTGCATGTGAGCACATATTGTCTGTTAGGCTGGTCTCATTATTCATAGAGTTCACAGTTGGGTGACAGTTGATGCCTTTTCTTCCCAGCAGTTTGGGGACTATGGAGTCTAGCTGGCACACAGGAAGCTTCCAGCTCAGTTACAACTGGAAGAAAATCCATTTTATTTTTGATTTTTTTTTTTTAAAAAGATGGGTTTCTTTATGTGATCCTGGCTGTCTAGAACTCACTATGCAGACCAGGCTAGACTCAAACTCACAGTCTCTCTAATAATGTTATGCGGCCATATGAACTCCGTTAGGGTTGGTCATAGAAAAGGGTGCCTGCCCGGGGTAGCTGCCCTGCTGCACATCCTTCCCAGGCCCATCATCAGCTTTCTCAGAAACTAGTGTTTCTCCACCTGGTGAAATAGGCTGTAGTGTCTCCTGTGGCTGGATGCTAAGATGGGTGGGCGTGCCACACCTGCCCCCAAGGGTGCCCTTGCCCCAAAAGCATGAAGCTTGAGGAACGGCTCCCAGAAGGACCACAGATGATGTGTGGCTGGGATGCCAAGGAGCCCCAGAAGACACAGAGCACCTGCCAGCCATGTGTAGGAAGAGTGATCACTCAACAGTCCATAAACACTGATCACCACTGCCGCCCTTCCCACACTGGTACAGTCTGGCAGAACCATGCTTTCTTCCCAATCAGGCACCTTCTAAGCCAAGAACTCTGCTTAGCCTGGAGGTCACCAGCCTCAAATGACATGGGACTCGAGCAAGTGTCAGGGAGAAAATGTACTAGGGCATACTTGTGACTCTATGTTCCCAGCCCTTCATCAGTCCAACCCGTTTCCACTGGTTCTTGGCAGCAGGTGTCAGGGTCTGAGTCCCCAGACTGAAAGCTTCAGCTTTAGGCCCTAGACAACAGGCACACAATTGCTCCTTGGATTGTCCCTGTTTTTAGAATACACAGGAGATCACGGGCTAACACAGACAGGGCAGGCCCAGGAAAGAGTCCTAAGAGGAATGCTGATAATCCAGTCATGGCCTCCAGGTCTCTGCCTCCTGAACTAGTGCACTGGACTAGAATGGCCCTTTGGTAGAAGAGGAGGAGAACTTCATGAGCTCTGGATATGCCTACTCCCCATGCTCAGCAGGAAACAGCATGGTGCCTCAGGTCACCCCAAATACAGTAACCTACCTGGCCATGGACCTGGTGTTAGGCTAGTGTTTCATGCTGAGCTAGGGTTGGGAGACAGTAGCTCTCACCAGTACTCATCTGTACCCTAGGGCCACAGATACCCTGCTTTTAGGGCAGGGGACATCTGAGGATGAGGCCTAGAACCACATTTGAGGTGACATCTCCATTTCAAGGTCATTGCAAAGTATGTAGCCCTGAGGACTCCAGTGCTTGCCAGAGGTTCTGAGGCCTAGGGAAAAGACACTGAAGGCACCAACATCTCTGCTCTGTTCCCATGTTTGTTTCATGGTATGCAATGGGGGCAAAAGGCACTTGAGACAGTATCAGTGCCAGGAGCCATGTCTGGGTCTGTCAGGCAGGCAGAGAATGCATAAGGATATATCATAGCTGGTGGTCAAACATTTCACCTTGGGAGGAGGCAGGACCACTGGCAGCCAAACCTCAGGACCAGAGACCAAAGGTGGTAAAATAGAGTGCCCTGGCAGGCCACCTGAGCCTTCCTATGTTTCTCTGCCCACAGAGCACAAAAGAAGCACCTCTTGGCACAGTGGACATTGCAAGGATGAGCAGGCTGACATCTTCTGTGTGCCTGAAGCCCCTTGGAATATAAATACTGCACAAGGTACTTGGCTATTGTTCAAACATTTTAAAAGTGTGGGGGTTGGAGACAGGACAGGGGGAACTGTGAATTCACATTACATCCTATGGCAGAGCTTCGTTTGCCTGTGATTCACCTCCCTCCTCCATAACCCCCAGAACAGGGCCAGGGCCTGCTTTTCTGCATTCTCTTTAGACATGGGAAAAAGCCACATGGTGACAGAAATTTGCCACTTCATGCCACTACCTCTGTCCCTCACCACAGGGGAGGGCATATCATAAAGTCACCCAAGTCAAGGACATGACGTTGTGACTACACAGAGAGAAATTGGCAAACCAGTGGCTGACGATGTGCACCATCAGGTCTGTCCCTCACCTGAGACCACATGCAATCTGTTTTAGCCCTTTGGCACAGACAGCCTGTGATCTGTCTTCTTGAGGGATCACAGGCCCACAGTATGATTGAACTGCTGGCCAAAGCTGCACCTACCCATGCCAGAAGGGTGGCATTTCTAACATGCTTTGTGGGGTACATGGCCAGTTAGGATTTGTCCTCTGCCAGAGATGGTCTCAGCACCAACTTAAGTGACAACCTGAGATCCCTCTAAACTTTTGCTAAAAGCCTGGCCTGCTGTGCTCTTGCAAGATGGAATTGTGGGTCATCCTCTGCCTTCCAAGATGCATGTGGCCACTCTTGCTGCAAGCTAATGGTCTCGCACATCCCCTAGTGTCCTCAGCCATAGTCATGCAGGTTACACATAGAGCCAGGTCTTGCCCACAGAGCCCCTGTACCACCCAATCTCTGCCATCTCCTGGTGTAGATCATGGTCAAGCACTCAGTATCAACTCCATCTCAGCACCTTGTCTCTGCTGCCCCACCCACTCTTTCAACTCAAAGGGGCACAGATGATGGACCAAGGGCATAGCGAGGCCAAAGAGCAAAGCAACCTACACGGCCAGCTACTATACACCACATCTTACACCTACGCTTTCCACTGGGCTCCTCAAAGGAGTGAAGAGTGTCCCTTGCACACAGACCTATTTTAGGAAGGAAGGCTAGCCATGGCGCCTTGTGTTAGCAAGCCCAATGGCCTGGAGGTACACTTTCCTAGTCCCATGTAGGACAACTCAGGTGAGAAGCCAAACGTAGCCTAGAACAATGTAGTGCTACAGTGCAAGAAAGAAGAGCTGATGACCATGGTGGGAATGTAGTGACAGAGAGATGGAGGAACAACACCAACAATTGACCTCTCTATGCTCTTGGTCCATCATCTGTGCCCCCTTGAGTTGGAAGAGTGGGGCAGCAGAGACAAGGTGCTGAGATGGGGTTGATGCACGGTAGCCTCCTGAGTGCTTGACCATGACCTACACCAGGAGAAACCAGCACTGATCAAATCTTCATGCCCAGTTAGGAGCTGGACCCTAACCCTTTCCATGGGAGCTGCAGGAGTGTTCTGTCCAGCAGGGCATTAAACAGGGGTCTGGGGAGGTCATCTGAAAGGGAAGGTGGGGGAAACAGGCTGAAGCAAAGAATGGCGATCTGTCTATAGTCTGATCAAATCGCAATTTTTACTTTATCACATAGGGGTTATATACACAAAAAGGCAAAATGTGGGGAAGGGGATGACGCAGGAGCGTAGGTGTTCAGGGGGAGTGCAGATATCTTCCAGAACAGTGTGTCAGCTGGGTGAAGGTTCAGGGGACAGGTCACTATGACTCAGCCTATCATTCACTTGTCCTTATCCAAGTTGGTTCTATCCACCAAGGCTACCTATCTACAAGGTCTATGACTATTTAGCCTGGCAATTTTCCACCAAAGCTGCCTGTTTACAATAGCTTCTAGCCATCTGTTTCAGTGTTTAGCCACAGAGACCCAAGACTTTGTGTTAGCAGGCATATATGTCAGGCCTATTGCTGTTTTTTTTTAGGCCTATAGCTGATTCCAGGCCTTCAGTATATAAGCAGGGCTGCCCCTGACACAGGAGGTAGCGTCTATCATCTCAGCAACTCTGTAACTCCTGAGAGTAACATTCTGAGGTACTGAGTAGCCTGTCTCTACTTGCACATGAGCTGGCAGGAGGCTGAGTTTCCAACACAATCCACCATCTTCCCAATCTCACCATTGTACCCGAGTGTGCCTCCTACAATCCTAAACCTTATTTTATTCTACTTTTCAACAACTTCTCACTCAATGTGAGCTGGCGAAAGTGGGAATGGTATGTTAAGCAGTGTGGAGAGCTGAGACACAGACCAGGGTAGGAAATGCAAGCAGGGTGCTGTGCCAGGGTACCCAGACCAGGGCTCCCTACCAGCAGCTGTGACCCAGGCAGTTCTAGGAGCAATGGAGGGGCACAGGAAGGTGGAGGTGAGGACAAGTGTCCCACTGGGGGTGGCGGTGGTATGTAATACATCCCACATGATCCTACCCTTGCTGACTGTGTGTCAGAGTCCTGTCCTTCTTCGAGACAAGCAGAAAGGGACAAATCAAGCCAGTGTACAGTTCTTCATCCTCCTCTGTCTCAGAACAGAAACCAACACCAAGTCCCCTGGACCATTTGTTTTGCAGAGAGCACTTTCAAGCACCCTGTCTTGGCAGGTGAGGAGTTGCTATCCCCTTTTATAGATGAGGACACTGGAGCTCATTAGCACCCAGCCTTTATCTACATGGTGACCATGGGTGATGGATGGGGTGAACCGGGATGCTGTGATTACCCTCAAGGACGTGGAGTTTCAGTGGGAGGCACACGGGCAACTTCCAGAAAGCAGCAATAAGGAAAGCCTGCTAGTTACCCACCCATAAGCACCCTTAGCTACCCAGGTCCCTTACTGGTACCCCACAGGTATATGAATCAAGCCCAACCCTGAAAGACTCCAAGCCACCTAGTCCTAAGGGCTAGACTGTAAAACAGAATATAGCACTGGCCAGAGCCAAGTAGTTTGGGTCAGGAAGACTAGAGGCAACTCTGACTGTGTTCAAGATCACATTTACTAGCTGGGGGCTTCTCTAGTGCGCACATCTTAAATAGGAATTAACATTATGTACCACCCAGTGCTGTCGTCAGAATTAAATTAGATTCATGAAAATAAACTTCCTAACATGGTGCCTTGTATACAGCTATAAACGGGAGTCATTATTAGTATTTATGGCCTGCAGTCAGCATCCACCCAGGTGATGGTGGCTAGCAGAATAGCTGAAGCCAGGAACGAGGGAGTGGAAGGCAGAGAGGTCCTGTCTGCTGGACCCCGTGTTGCTCGGCTCACATACCAGGTGGCCTGATGGTCTCCGGTAACTGGCCTCCCAGAGCTGTCCTGTCACCCCAGGTAGACCATGAAGTACACATCACTGAGACCTGCTTTTCTACTGCTGGCCTCGGGGTCCCTAGCCACCCATCTCCGGTAGGTAGCTTGCTTTCCCGATTTGCAGTGTGCTTTCTTTTGGCAAGGAGCTGCCGCTGTCTGTGCTCTGAACTGTAAAACAAATTTTCATCAGTAAATTAAGATAAGTGGAAAGCCAGCTCAAGAGGAGGCAGGCTAGGGCGGGTGGGCAGGCAGGCTCGAAGTCATTCTGTGACCCAGAAGGGGCTAAGTGAATCCAAGCTAGACTTCGGTTTTTCACTTGAGGCTTTTCCCTCTTTCTGGATCCCATGTACCCTAATTTAACCAGGCATCTCAGGGAAGCCATCATGTGTCCCTCTGGCTTGTTCTACCCTCCGATTAGTGAACCAGGTATCACACAAACAGGTAAAGGCAGGTGGAGGGAAGGCTCTAAGTCCCTGTGCTCAATAACCTAAACCACCCAGACTTTCTCAAATTACAGGCACAATAAATGCTCCCAAGATAAAAATGTTCCCGGAGTCTGGCTTCCACACTGTGAGCCTGGGATCCCCCAAACACCCCCCACCCCTCGTCTCTGCCTCCAGTCTTGCCAGCTCCCTGTCCTCTACACTGCAGTGCTTCTCACTATTGGACCACACAGGCCTCTTCATCCCAGGTGAGGGCTGACCTTGGCCCTTGCTCACTCTACCTACAGATGAGTATGCACAATGAGAGCCTGTCTGCTCCATCCCCAGCACTGAGAGGCTCCCTCTGACAACCAAAAACTTCATGTAGGAGTGCAGGTGAGAGAGGGAAGGAGGGAGAGAAAGAGGGAGGGAGAGGGGGAGAGAAAGGAAGGGAGGGAGGGAGGGAGGAAGGGAGGGAGGGAAAGAGGGAGGGAGAGGGGGAGAGAAAGGAAGGGAGGGAGGGAGGGAGGAAGGGAGGGAGGGAGTGAGGGAGGGAGGGAAAGAGGGAGGGAGGGAGGAAGGGAAAGAGGGAGGGAGGGAAAGAGGAAGGGAGGGAGGGAGAGAGGGAGGGAGGGAGGGAGGGAGGGAGGGAGGGAGGGAAAGAGGGAGGGAGGGAAGGGGGAACAGCATAGCCAGACAAGCTTGCTACTCAGCAGTGGGTGCCTCCTCATCTGATGTCCTGGTATACAAGCTCTTTCAGCCCCTAATACCCCAACTGAGTTGCAGCATATGGCAGGAGAAGGGCCATCTGCCTGTCCACCATCACATAGGGAGAGGTGTGTGCCTTTCATATGCTTATGGTTTAAAAGAGAGGTGGGTCAGCAGGTAAGGCCAGGACAGTGCTGAGCTCTGACTGTCATCAGCTGTGTGGCCCAGGGGTGAGCGAAGGGACTCATATTAGCAATACTCAACTCCATTGCCAGCCCAAGATCCTGCGACTTCACTTCCGTCAGCTACATGAGACAAGAGAGAGGATACTGTCAGCCGTATCTAGGGTGAACAGATTGAGACACTAAGGCTAAGTGGACCAGTGACATGGCCAGGGGGCTAGAATCTGCCCTTCTTGTACTCAGGGAGTACAAGGAAAGGATGGCTGCAGACTGAGCCAGGTTGAGCCTGCAACATCACTTACTACAATGCCCTAGAAAGCCGGCATCCAAAGATCCCCTGGCTACGGGAACAGAGGTCTAGAGAGATGCCAAGCTTCGGGCCCCATGGTCAAGACTGGAGACCAGTTCACTGCCCTGCTTCAGCAGCAGCCACAGAAGCACAAACACACTGGCGATGCTCCAAGCCACAGTGACATTAAATCAAGACAGTGATTAATACCCCAACCCGGGTATTAATCACATCAATTAATTCTGAGTCCAGGGTGATTTCTATACCTGGACAGAGCCCAGGGACTCGGGATCCTGGATCAAGTATAGTCAGAGGCAAGGACCTGGCTGTAAAAGCAGGTCCCTATAGCCTCTTCTTCACCTGCCCCAAGTAAGGATGATCACTCCCACCAAGGCCTGGGATCGGGATAAGGTCTTGTTAGAAAGGGTGAGGATGGAGGTGGGGCAACCTATATGTTAAAGTGAGCCGGCAAGAGGAGCCAAGGGCAAAGTTCAGGGAACTGAACTGAAACATATTGACAATAGCGAAAAGAAACAATTACCTCGCATTTTCATATGACAGCCAAGGAATACATTTGCTCCGGGTTTTGCTTATTCAACAAAAAGCGTGAGTGAGCAGTCACTGGAGAGGGGAGGACAGGGCAGAATGCAGATGCTCACACTTTGCAGTGCGGTTTCCCTGAAGCTCTCCACAGAGTGTGGAGATCCAGGCAGATGGAAAGGAAGTCAACATTGGGAGTGGAGAGATACCCTGCCTGCATTGCACCCACAAACTAACAGGAAGATGCCCTCAGACGAACAGGGAGACACACCTCTCCTATCCACTTGGCAGCTTTTCATTTCTGGAAGTAGACACTGATTTTTTTAAAACAAGCTTTTTTCTTAGAGATAGAACTGTCACGGTTCCTGGCACCAGCTGCTCTGAGGAGCTAGAACCTGGTTTCACTCCAAGGAAACAAGTCACAGGCTGTGGTGGTTCTACTGTTTGTCCTTTCTGCACAGAGCAGGCCATCAAGAGCCAGAAAGTCATGGCCACATGGGAGGCCAGAGCAGGCAGGGCCATTGCTCTGGTGAGGGTCTAAACAGTCATGTAAGGCTCCCTGTCATCAGTCTGCACCCTGTCATGTGGGCACTGGAAACCAGGACTTTGCCACCTGTGCCACATATGTGCCTGAAGCCACCTCTAGGCTGCTCAGGAGGAAGGCAGCCAGTTTCACCAGAAGGCTGTCGTATTGCCTGGGAATCAGAAGACCCAGACCTCTTGTTTGCAAATGGCTACCACCATACCACAACCTCCCTGTTTATGGCCTTATGAATCAGACATGTTCACTCTCATTTCCAAAACTATGCTTTTCATCAGGCATGGTGGGTTATACATGCAATCACAGCCCCTGGGGACCTGAGGCAGGAGGATGGCCACAAGTTTGAGGGAAGACTGGTCTATGAAATAAGTGTAAGAGTGAGTGTGTGTGTGTGTGTGTGTGTGTGTGTGTGTGTGTGTGTGTGTGTGTGTAGTATACTGTCTTATAAAAATCAAAACAAAAACATGCTTTTCTCCCACTGTATCTTGGTCTGTGTCTTTCTGTCTACTGTATCTCAGAAAGACTGGGCCTGGGGCCAGTCGTGAATAAATGCTCAACCATGGACTGGACCTGAGCTCTGAACTCTGGCTGCACCCTGAACTGATGAAACTCTGATGCTGAGGTGCAGTCTTCAACTCTAAGGTGGGGTTAGAATGTTCTCCATCCAAAATGCACACAGTGCTTCCGCAAAAGGTGGCTGTGAGGACCACGAGACACACCTACTGCTCTTAAACAGGAACACGAAGTAGATGTTACATGTTATTGACTGTCACTCTCCTAAATCCTCAGGTCACATCCCCAGAAATCTCCTCCTCCTCTTTCTTGCTGCCTAGCTTCCAGTCCCATCCTTCCTGTTGAACTCGAGGTATCCCAGCCAGTCACTCAGCCTCCTCAGTCACAATCCTGATGCTTTGTTTTGAGCATGTTATGCTGCAATTCATGTCCCTGAAGACACTTGCAGCTTACAAGGTGTGGCCTGAGCCCTGAACATGGAGTCTGTTTACAACCACAACCAGCGGTTAACTTTTCTGTTTGAGTCTACCTCCAGGCCTGGCAGTCCAGAGTGCTGAGCCCTCTGTGAAGGCAGACATTTTCTGACCCAGATTCCTTATAATTCCCCTCCCCCTACCACCAGCCTGCTCATCCTTCTACTTCCATGAAAAGGATGACCTCTACTTCCTGCCCATGTGCTGAAGACAATCTGATCCTTCCTCTCCACATCAACAGGTTTGACCTGTGTGTTTGCCAAAGGACTTGCCCAAGCCAACCACACAGGCAGCCTGTGTTCTTGCTTATTCTGACTCTCCTGAAAGAGCTTTGTGTTGAGTCTGCTCCAGGAGATATTTTTCAGGTTGAGCCACGTTTGCACAAGAAGAAAACATCCAGAGCTTGAGACTCTGCATGGTACAACTTGTTCTGAACTGTAGCAGCTTGTACCCAGGTTTGGTACCGTCAAGAACCCTGAGGGTCTAGCAGGCTCCTCTACATAGCCCAAGGGCATCAAACTTTTCTGTTCCCCAGAAGAAATTTGTGGATCCATGGGAACAAATTCCTGCCCCCCACAGCATGTGGTTAAGCATGGACTGTGCTGGGAACTGTGCCCTGCAGCAGTGCCCTTGCCTTACAGAATCTCAGTTCTGCCTGACAACCTCTGTGCAGAAGCCGAGCAGCACGCCTCCCAGCAGCAGACATGCACATCTCCTGGCTTCCTTGTTTCTCACAGGCATCTTACACTGACCAGGATTCCAGCAGATATTCCCACGCTGGAGTCACAGTGACTCCCCCCTATATCCCACAGCAGCAGCAGCAAGACCTGTGGGCAACTGACCCTAACACCCATCTCTAGCTGCAATGGCTTTGATGAGTGTGCCCGCCAAATACAAGTGTGTGAGACATTGTGGTCCCCACAGGGACACTACTGGAGGGGCACTTGGGACCTGTAGCAGGTGGAGGATCAAGTAAGAGGCCAACCATAAGGAGTGTGCCCTCCAAAGGGACAGTGGGACCCCAGCTCTTCCTCTTTCTCTGTCTCCTGGCTTGTAGACAGTTTGTCTGTCATAGCACATGCTGCCTGTCACTACCATTGGCACCCTCACCAGAGGCCTGAGGCTAAGTCCTGGTTTTAGACATGAACCCCTTAAGCCCCTTAAACCTTTTCTCTGCATGAGGTCATCACTCCAAATATTCTGTTGTAGCAACACAAAGCTGACTCACACCATCCGCTCGCTCTCTCCACCTCCACCACAGCCACCACCCCTCCTTTGAACTCCATGCTCATTTCCTGTCCTCCCAGCTGCCACCCTGGTCCCTCTGAAACCCGTTCTCTGAAAGGCTGAGGAGTGGCCAGGTGATCCTGGCTTGCATTTCTCCAGTGGTTCTTCCTTTCATGCAGAACAAAGCTCAGAGCTCTTCCCAAGGCCTGCACAGCCTGGATTCTGCCTTCCTTGTCTCTCCATTCTCTTGGTGGTCTGTTAGGTCTGATGTGCAGCTCGTTACCTTGCATTTTGGTGTTTCTCTAGTCCAGAATATTCCTCCTTGGGCAAGCACATGGCTGGTTCACTCCTAGTCTGTGAGTTTTCCTTGCATCTGCCCTGTCTCTTTGTTGACTGTTGTTTGTCCACCCTACTATATACTACTAAATATGAGTCCCATGGAAGCCAAGACCCATGGCTGGGTCCTTGCACATATCCAAGGGTTTGCGTTGGGCAAAGCACATGGTAAGAGCTCATGAAAGAGAGGGAGGGGGAGAGGAAGGAGAGAGGAGATCAGGACTTAGAAGTCTCTCTTTTTGAGAACTTTCCTTTAAAGTGGAATTTAACACAAGTGGATCAGACTTATAAAGCCCCTTCCAGGTTCCCAGGATGGCAGTGGGGGAAATGCTGCAGGACCTGAAAAGCCCTGTAAAAATGAGAAGCGAGTAAATGAAGACTAAGTAAAGATGAGAAAAAACAGACTAGAAATCAATGGGCTGAGGTGAATTAAAACCCCTGGTCTGGCTGTGTAACCCTGGGAAAATGGCTTAACCTCTCTGTGACTTAATTTCTCATTTATATGGAGACAAGAGAACAGAACTAACAGGGTGAACAGCAAGGTGGCTGGTGCAGAGTGAACAGTCATGCCAACATGCCTTTCTCCAAAGGCTGCTGGGAACACTGAGGACTGCAAACCAATCAGTCTCCTTTGGCTCTGCAGGTGTGGGGCTGCCTCAGTGTCTCTATCCTGTGCTGGTGACAATATGCTAAGTCTTGGCTGAAGGGAAGAGGCAGTGAATGGAGCATAGTACGCTGGCAGGGGTGTCTGAGACTATAGATTCCTGTCTGTGGGGGGAGCTACTGAGGGAAACGTGACCCCAGGGAGGTCCTTGGTTCACAACTGTGGTTGCCAGAGGAACCTGGGGACTAAGCAGGGCATGTCATAGAATCACTCAGCCATGCCTCGATTCCAGGCTTATTCCAAGTTCTTCCCAGCCTTTGTGGGATGGTAAATGGAAGAAGGAAAAATAATGTCACCAGTGACATCACCTGACACCTTGGGATCAAGTGCCAAACAGCAGCTTGGAAGCCAGAGTGGGAAGGTGGGATGCCTAGCCCTCATCACTGTCACCCACCATGGTCTAGTCTTGTCCTTCACATCTCAAAAGAAAAACTCTGGGCCCAGGAGTCTCCTCCATGAGGGGTGGCTTTATCTCCCAGCCAACCCCATGTAGTTCACACCTCACTCCAGAAAAAATGAAGAGGAAGCATCTCTATGCTTCCCATCACTTCCGGCCTGCTCCTACCAGGCCTTTGCCTGGAAACAAGAGGCTCCCGCAGTGGACCCAGCCTGCAGGGTCCGCACGTTGCTTGGCCTTGAGGAGCATCTTGCACAAAGGAACAGGAGCAATGAAGTGGGTCGCCCATCTCAGGAATGTGCAGAAGAAGCACTCTGCCTCAAGTCTCCAAGGTTTCTATGCTCACAGGAAGCAGTTGGGAGGGGCCATGCCAGGCAGGAGGAGGGTCACAGGCAGTAGGCTTACAGAGCCAGCCATGCTGAGATGTCAGCAGAAAGGGTGACAGGGCGGCAGAGGGGGCTGGCTTGAACAGGAGAGCTCATTGGGCATAACTTATCCCTGCAGTGTCTCCGAGGGTTTCAGCCAGTTGAGTTTATAATGGAACAAGCAGGCACCGTTGTCCTTGGATGCCTCAGTGCAGCAGTAGGGGAGTGCCGGCTGCAGGGAGATGCAGCCATAAAGTGCAGGACGGCCCATCAGGGCTGTGACACTGCACTGCATGGGACCAAGCTTTGCAGTCCTGAAAAGAAACAGGTTCCAAGAAAGCCAGAGTGTAGCCTGTAAACCCCACAAGAAGTGGAGTAGGAGCCTGCACTGAGGGTGGGGGATGTGCGGGAGATGGCAGGAGAAAACTAGCCCCCCAGGATGCAGAAGAGAAGGAAGCTTAGCACTGCCTGAGGCCAGTGGCAAGTGCACAGGTCTCTGGAGGTTGGTGGAGGGTGGCACTGCTACCTGTGGGCTGCAACGCCTGACATGGATACCATCTACCCTGGACCACCAGGCCAGATAAGGACCCTAGAGGCACAGCAACCTGGTTGAGAGGGTCCTGAGTCCTCAGTCCAGAGTGGCCTGACAGGAGAGCTTCAGAAGGCAGGCACAATACCCTCCTCCACTCCCACCCTCTATGAAGTCTCCCAAAGTCAAGTCTCCTAGGGAAAGCCTCAGATCTCTTCTACTCTAGAGCTGTCCCCAGAAGTTCTCTCTGAACTGTCCACTTGTCCGAAAGCCTGATTTTCAGGAGCCAGTCTTGAAGTGGACTTGTGAGGGCTTCTGCTCTATTTCTGGCCATGCCAAGCTCCTGACTTGGGAGTCTTTCTGCAGTCATCCCCCGCACCCCCTGAAGAGTTAACCTAACCTCTAATGTTGAGATGAGGGTACTGCTGGAAGCTTATCTGACCTGTTGAAGGGATTAGCATCCAGCTCATGAATGCCAGTCAGCCAAGGAGGCCGAATTTAACCTCCCTCACCATCCAGCTCCAACCAGGGCACAATGCTAGAGGCACTGCAGCCTGTCATCTGCTATTAATACACTCCTAGCCCCACCCCTGCCTCTCTCGGGGAGCCAGTCACCACCCATCACTCATAGGACCCTGCTCAGCACCAGGACTATGGACTTCAGGGACTCTACCACTGAGGCCTTGCAGACTGTGGCCTCTCCAGGGCAGACGTGAGAAAGCCACATTCAGCAGGTTCTTTCCTCAAAACTCCAAACCTCTATAAACAAAGTTCAGCCCATACAGAGGGCCTTAAGATGGGGTACCCCATCCTCTCCAGCTCCCCTTTCTTCCCTCTTTTTCATGTGTTCATTACTTCTCTGGCTTGTAACAGCCAAGTCAGAAGAAATGCAGGACAAAGGGCGGTGAGAGGGGACACTGGGATTAAGGACTCAGTCTAGTCCTATGGCAGAGGCACCTCCTCAAAGGAGCAAGCTGGCCAGTTCACAGTCTAGCTGCTGAGGTAAACTATTGTGCACCTCACAGAAAGCAGTGAACATCCTCCTGGGAACCCCCTAGGGCCCACACCACTCTGGTGGTTCACCTCAGCTCCCACCTGGCTCATCTGTTCCCTCTATAGACTTTGATTTCCCTTGGGACCAATGAGAATTAGAAGACCTTAAACTGCCAGACTGTTTGTGTGCACTTCCTGGTCAACACAGACTTCTGACATGTATATGTAAGATACCTTGTGCTCCAGGCGACCTAATAAGAAGTTTTCAGAGTTACTATTCAAGACATTTGGTCTGAAAACTCTTCAGTCTTCTACCACTGAAACAACAGAAGCCCATGGGTGGTTCTCTGAATCGAAGGCTCCAGTGCCACTCTTCATATAGCGGCTCTCAATGGTCATATTCTTTGTGGGTGGCCCAGGGACAATCTCACAAATATGGTGGCAAAAGCCTGAGTGTGAAGCAGGCGCTAGAGGAAAGGTTAATAATAAAGCACTGAGCTAGCCACAGCCCGTTTCCCTTTCCAGTTGCCCTGATCAGCTGCTCCGGTTATTCGATGTGGGCAGGGCAAGTCAGCTGCTGGGGAGATTCAAACCCAGGTCACCCTGGGTGTCGTGTCTCCTTAGGCCACCTTTGCAAAGGGTCCATACACCACAGTCAATGAGGCCTTCGCTCAGCTCACTTGGGTTCCTCTAACATCACCTCCATAAAAAGCCTCATGCTGGTGAGACACAGCCAGGCTGGAGGCCCCAAGGTTAACTGTCCCTGAACTAGCAGCCCTCCAGCCCAGTCAGATGCCTTCCATTCCATCATCTCTCCTGACTGCAGACTGCTATTCTGGGATCTGGAGAACAGAGGGGGAATTGATAGCTACAAGAAGAGCCCCACAGGTTGGGCAGGTTGGCGTCAGGGCAGCTCTCCTCTGGCCAGCCTCTTTCCTCTCTCTTGGAAACCAGTTTACAATTAGCAGAGCAGTTGGCACATGCATGCCTGATGCATGCGCACTTGTGCAGTGAGTGAGTCTAGACTAGAGGGAAGCTCCACATGAAGATAAATGGTGCCTGTCTGTCACTCACAGACACAAATGGACCGGACAAAGGAAGGCCATGCATGGAAGTGGAGGCCTCAGCAACTCAGCTGATCCGTGACAGCCTTGCTTTATTTTTCTGTGGAGTCTCTAGTTTTCTCCTCAACATCATAAAGCTCTAAGAAGCAAATGCAGGAGAAGTACTTGATACCACACCTATTGCTCGGTACAGGGATCTGTATGTGTCAGGCACAGTCACTGTCAGCACCAGAAGGTGTGGGGAGCCGACAGAAGGCGGCTATCATCCTTGCAGCCATCTTGAGCCATATACCCTGACAAGAGATTTGATTACAATAGCCTACAACAGCTGAGCACACTCTGATAACATCTTGTTTTAGATACCCAGGATTTTCCCTTGGGTGTGTGAGACTTAAAGGTGTGTGACTTAAGGGACTTAAGGGTGTGACTTAGAGATCAGATTTAGAGACAAGACCTAAGGGCATGACTTAAAGGTGTGGCTTAGAAGTGAGACATATAAAAGGCGAGAGGCAGACAGAAGAGTTCAGTACAACTTGGAGTTAGTTATTAGGCATTAGGTAGCAGGCACTTGGAACTTGGAAGAAAGAACTTGGAACTGGGAAAGAGACTAGCAACTGGAACTAGGATTAGGACCTGAGACTAGGAACTAGGAACTAGGGACTAGGAACTCAAGACTTGGGACTTGGACTAGGAAGAGAGACTGAAGAATAAACGGGATTGAATCACACTCTCTCTGGTCTCCATTTTTCGAGTCCGTCCTCACTCTCTCTCTTGCTGAACCCCGAGCAGCCTGGGGCAGTGCAGTCTCTAACAGTTTAGCCCCCAAGGCTTTTGGCAGTGCGGGTCCCAAGACTGACAGAGCGGTCTCACATTTTGGCCCCCAAATGTGGGCTAGTGCAGTTCTCAACATTTTTGGTGCCCAAGGTGGGGCAGCTCAGGCCGCAACAAGAAGGGACAAGAGCAAACCCAGAACTCAGAGTCCTTTAAGTGGAGTTATGTATTGATCTGTGCAGCTTGGGATGGCTTAGAAGGCTCCAGCTGGGGAAGGAGTCATGCTGGGAACCAGTTCTTTGCCTGCTTGCAGAAAGACTCTTCCTTCTCTGCATCTCTGTTTTGCTCCAGTGCCAGGGTATGAGGACAGAAGGACAAGAAGCAAATGGGTGCTGAAGGCTGGGAATGGCATGGGAGAGAAGCTGGGGTCAGAATGGGACAGGACAGGTCAGGGCGAGATGGAGAGAAGAGTGCTCAGTGTTTTAGGCCAGTCAACAGTCAGCCTTCTGTACAGTAGGGCCCTAACACTGCCATTTCTGTCTAACCTTATCAGTCTTAGTAAGAGGGCAAATGTTACCTTATGAACCATTAAGCCTGGGATTTGCTCCTACCTTTAGAATACTGTTCTGATCTCTTTAGTTCCCTAAACATAGCAGACTTCCCAGAGCTGTCCCCACACAGCTGGGGATTCTAAGAGTCCCATAGGTACCAGGAAGTCCCACCAGAGGACCCACCAGTGGCCTGATGCACAGCATTAGGAATACTTGAGAACACACTGCCCTGAGAACTGAACTCTTTCCATTCCTCTTCCTGAATGAATACCCACGACCAGCCCCATTAGCATTCCATCTCCAAAACAGTTCCGGGAGGAAGTGATAGAGAGTGGTGAGAAGGTGTGGTCTCCCACCCTAGTCCCTCTTGGGCTTCCAGGTAGCCTCTCTGAGATGTGGCATCACTGCAGGTAGCTGCCTGAGTAGACTGAAGACCACACAGTCTTCAGCAGGCTTTGACTTCCCTCACTGTGGCCACAGAGGGCATCTCCACCATCCATCCCTTCTGCGTGGGTTACAGGGCTTATGAGAAGCTTATCAGCTCAGGTCCAGAGTCTAAAGTGAAGCTGCAGGCATCCCTGTGTCTCATGAGTCACCACCATTACTTTGTTCACTGACCCAGCAGGCACCTGTCAGCAACAGAATGGCCTCTATCCCCTGTGTCTCTGGCCTCTTTTGACTGGTTTTCTGAGAGACTGCTGTCTGTTCAGGGTAGGCTTGTAGCAAATAAGACATCCCCTGAGGTCACAGGGCACCTCTGGAAGACAGAACAGGCCAGTGAGCCTGTTTTCTAGACAGTCCATGTACATGCTTGTGTGCCCTCATTATACACCTCGGGGCCAAGCAGCTCTCTAAACTCCAGTTCTTGCCATGAAATTCTGAAGTCCTTCTTTGCTATCACCCTAAAATAGCCCCATCTCTCATTCTTGACTGTGGGGAGCCGACAGAAGGTGGCTATCATCCTTGCAGCCATCTTGAGCCATATACCCTGACAAGAGACTTGTTTACAACAGCCTACAACAGCTGAGCACACTCTGATAACCTCTTGTTTTAGATACCCAGGATTTTCCCTTGGGTGTGTGAGACTTAAAAGTGTGAGACTTAAAGGCATGACTTAAAGGTGTGATTTAGAGATAAGACTTAAAGGTGTGACTTAGAAGTGAGACATTTAAAAGGCGAGAGGCAGACAGAAGAAGACTTGGATGAGACTCGAGACTAGAACTTGGAACTGGAAACTTGGAACTTGGAGGCACTAGGGACTAGGAACTCAAGACTTGGGACTTGGACTAGGAAGAGAGACTGAAGAATAAATGGGATTGAATCACACTCAGTCTGGTCTCCATTCCTCACTCTCTCTCTTGCTGAACCCTGACCAGCAGACAGGAGCAGCTGGGGGCAGTGCGGACCCTAACAATTTAGCCCCCAAGGCTTTTGGCAGTGTGGGTTCCAACATTGATAGAGAGGTCCCCGACGTTTTGGCCCCCAAGCGTGGAGCAGCTCAGGCTGCAACACTTGACCCTCCCCTATTGGAGAAGAAAACAAGGCCCAAGCAGCCCTCTTAGCCCAGGGAGGATCCTGGCTTGAGCCTGAGAAGTACCACTCTCTCCTTCTCTTTGCTCCTTTCAGTCTAAAATAGGCCACAAGGCAGCCTGCCAAAATCTTACACTCTTGCCAAACAGGAGGGTTGTATTTCTGGCTGCACATCTCAAAATGCTGGACTAAAGAAGGCTCCCCAGACCAACAGCTGACTCCGGCTGTGATGATAAGCCCATCCTGGGTTTGGGGAGCCCTGAGTGTGTACAGTAGGAGGGACTCTGTCCCTGTCCTGGAGTGCAGGGCAGCTATGTAAGAACAACCATATAAGGGCACAGGACTAGCAGGGAGCCCAGAGGCTGGGGTTTCTCCTCTTCGCAGCAGAAGCTCACAGTGGGCACCTGCCATGGATAAACATTCCTGCCTGCTTGCCATTCCTCAGCCTGGAATGGGCTTCCCTCTCTTGCTACAACCACATACCCTTTTAACAAGATCCTATGCCTTACCTGCTCCTAGAGCTGAGCCAGCACCCTGCCCTCTCCAGTCACACAGTCTAGAGGGCACAGGGATAACAGTGTCCACAGGAACCATGTGGCAAACATAGAGGTAGGGCAAGGAACGAGAGGCAGGGGTGTGTGTGTGTGTGTGTGTGTGTGTGTGTGTGTGTGTGTGTGTGATTGAGTAGCGGAGGCTACAAAGCTACCTTGAACATCTTTCTTGATTGCACCCCACTTTATTTTTTGAAGCAGGGTGTCTTGGAAGCTGGAAGTCGCTGATCTGGCTAGGCTGGCTGGTTCTGTCCCAGCCTCATCAGCACTTGGATCAAAAGCACAAAGTGCCTCCTTCAGCTTTGCACATGAATGCTGGGCAGCAGGGCTCAGATTCTCACACTTGTGTGGCAAGGACTACACTTACTGATCCATCAGCTTGCTTGGGCGGGTTTTAGGTTTGTGAAAGAGGCGGCCATTTTCAGAGGCTGTGCATCCTTTGTGAAGCCCAAAGGACAGAACAGGGACCAAACCATAAAACCTATGAGTCAAGGAAATGACTTAACTTCTCTTTCCTGAAGACCAGAACAAATCAACTAGCTAAGCAGGGGGTCCTGCTCTTAGGGGTCTAAGGAGAGCCCAGGCTCTCTTTCTGGGCAGGAACTATCTACCACAGCTGCTCTGACCCCAGTCACCTCTTGCCCTGCATTCTACCATAGGTTCCCATGAGCCTACATGTGGTGCTGACCAGCCACCCAGTACTCTGGGCAAAATCACTGCCCCATGTCCCCATCTTTTAAGCTAATGTTCTTTGCAACTGAAGAACCTCCCTCACATGCCTATTAACACCAACAAGTGAGCAATGGCTCTCTCAGGAGAACAGCATTGTGAGGGATTTTAATGGACACTGAGTTATCCCCCTCAGTTCTTCCTAGTATTATCTAGTGACTTAAACACTAGATTTGTATTCAGAAGTGAACATTTTCTTAAAGCACCAACTTCCTGCAGGGGTGATGGTGCACACCTATGGTCCCAGCACTTGAGGTGGAAGGGTCTTGAATTCAAGTCCAGCTTAGGCTACATAGTGAGACCTTGTCTCAAAAATCCCTAAGAAGAAAAGAATAAAGCAAAGAAAGGAAAGAGCCAACATTCCTTTCTTTAACTCCTGTCCATCAATAGTCAAGATCAGTCACTCAGCATCTAGCCTGTCCCTCCTCTTTCTGACAACCACAGATCCTCACACAAAGCGTTTTTCTCATCTCTACCTGAGGGGCTTTGGAAGTTACCCCGGGAAACAGGTATGTTCTAGTTCTGTACCTAGATCTAAGATGACCCCCAAAGCCCAGAGGTAGGTAGGGGAAAGAGAGGGGGAAATATAACCTCAAGCATCTCACAAAGCCAGCCAGCATCATCTGAAGACAAGCAAATGGCAAGCTGGCTTTTCAAGAAGGCAAGAGTCTTGCCACCATGCTGATGGCACAGGCTCTATGAAGGAAGAGTGGACACACCCATGTCGGGAAAACCAGCAGATGGTCCTTTCTCACCCTGCTCAGTTTACAGGACACCAAGGCCCCAGAAGGTGTTCCCAGCTTGTGTGGCAAGTTGAGGACAAGTCAGATCCCACCTCTCTCCTCATCCCTTCACCTCAGCTAGTCTGGGACCCAACGTCCCAGCTCCACTGTTGGAACATACAAGTGCTTTGAGAAAAAAGAAAATTGAAAACTATTTCTCTCCTGCAGCAGGAGCCAATGGTCTCTTTCTACTTTAAGGTTGGAGGCCCAGGAAGTGCTCTGAGGACATCCTTCCTGGCCCCTGCACCTCCCTTGTCCAAGGCCTGAGAGGCAGAAATAAGCTTGGTATCTTCCAGATCACTCTACCAACTGGCAGGTGCAAGAAACGTGCTTTGCTCCAGGCGTCTGCTTGCTCGCTTGCTTGGCCACTTAAGGATGGTTCAATCAGAGTGCTGCGGAGTTCCAGAACCAGCCACGGTCAGCAGGAAGCAAAGGTATAGGATCTACTGGGGATGAAAGGGAGTGGAGTAGTACCTGGGGACTCAGGCAGTGTCTTCATCTCTCCATCCCAGGATCTCTTAGCATCTATACAGAAATCACTCTACAGCATGGAAATCCATTGTTCCTACAGCTTCTTCTAAGGAGCAATGTGGCCTTTGGAAGCTGGGGATACCCAGAATGGAGAAACTGAGGTACAGAGTAGAAATGAGTGTGTGGTACTACCACAGCACAGGGTTTCATGCTGCAAGGCCAGGCTGGCTCACAGCCTTCCAAAGGAACTAGGAACAGAGCCCTGGAAAGGAAGACCCTCAAGGCTCCTGACTGGTGGGAAGAAGGTCCTGGTGGTACAAATTTAGGAGATTACATGCTTCACTTCTGTGCTGCTGGTGTCCATAGGACCTGTGTGGAAAGCTTTTGGGGCTGCTTGGCAGGAATCTGACATTGGCCAAGGACAAGGAAATGAGCTTTAGGCAAAAATCTGACATTGGGCCATGATAGGAAAATAAGTTCAGGCAGGAATCTAATTTTAGGCCACAAAAGAGAAGTAATTTCAGTTAGGAATCTAACTCTTAGGCTAGAACAAAGAAGTAGGCCTCAGGCATGAATATGACTGTGGGCTAGGACAGGGAAGTAGGCTCCAATATTTTTGTCATCCTGATGAGCCCTTAGAAACATGAGAGTGATGGGGGGATGATCATGGGACTTTGTCTATTGCCTTGTTTATTCCTTTGTATCTATTTGTATCTATTGTATTGTTGGTTCCTAAACCTAGAACTGACCTAAATACTTTCATGTAATTAAAATGGTTTAACAGAAAAACAGAAAGAAAAAAAAAACCCGCCTCTGCCTTCAGTCTCAGAACTGGCTGGGTCATGCTGCAATACTGTCTAATCGTCTCTTTTCTTTTAATCCCCCCTCCTGCACTGAAAAACCTGTTGACCGACTGAGCAGGCTTGGTCAGGTGGTTCCTCAACGTTGGAGCTCCAGTGAGCAGGATACAGTGAACGACACTGCGGGAATCGGAAACACGCACAAAGGAAAGTAAAGAAGATTTGGCCAGCGGTAAGCAAACCTTGTAGGACAAGGTAGTGGTAAGATGTGTTTTCTGCATATGTTTAGAGTTATGCTAAAATCTAGAGAAGCAAAAGTAATTCTCATAGATGCTTTTAGTCTTTGGACCCTGACTAGAGATAGTTTATACCCTAGAAATGGGTTTCAGAAAAGCAGTCCTTCCCTACAAGCTGGAGATGCTTTGGAGAAAGAGAAGGAAAATGACCGTAAGCTGTCTCAGAGCTCTCCTAGGAACAGGCGGAGGTCAGGAGATGTCCTGCCTCCTCTCTGGCTCCTACTGGAGGAATGCTTAGTTTGGGATCTGTTATGTAGGATATCTGGGTCCCTTTGGTAGGACATCTAGTCCTCTTCCCTCTCTGTCTGTTGTCTGTCCTTGGTGCACCAATCTGTCCATGTCTGTGTCATGTCTGGGTTTTTGTTTCATTTCTTGAATGTTCTGTGTTTCATGTTCGAAAGAAAAAAAAATGATTAAAACTTTATCTGCTGGTTGTTCAGCCCTTAATTCAGTTTTTAACTAGTTTAAAAAGAAAAAAAAGGAAAAGAAAAAAGATTTAAAAAGTAAAAATTAAAAGCAGTTTCAATTGGCCTTTGGAGCCCTGCACTCATGGTTAGGAGTCTAGCACAGCTGGAGAAGCCCTGCCATGGTCTCATTGTCTGTAAAAGTTGCCCTTAAATGGGCCAGCAGGGTTTTTTGTTTGTTTGTTTGGGCTTGTATAGTACGGAGCTGACAGTTGTTTCTCCTAGAAAAATCTGTGACTATGATTACTGGGTTCAGCAGGTGACAAGGTGCTTCTCTTGAAATTACAGCTAGAAAAAGTAAGGATTTTGTCTGGTTTAAATAAGTAAATGTGTGCAGTCACTTAATTTTTGTTTCTGACTGGCTTTAAAAGTATAAATATGTTCTGCATGTCTTGGTTATAGATTATTGGCTTATAGTTTATTGGGTATGATTAAAAATTTGTAACATTGGTAACAGAAAGTTGGTTTAAAACTGGTGACTCAGGGTTGGAGTCATTCTGAACAGCAACACGTGGCATGAGCCGACCCAGGGGAACAGGCCTCTAAAGACACATCTAAAGACTTATAAAAGATTTAGGGCACTGTCTCTCTGAGGTATTGGAGGCTGCACTGTCTTGCGTTCGTGTGCAGGAGTTGGCAGCCAAACTCTGTAGCATGGGGGTGATTCAGTTGGTGTTTTCAGATAAACTGGACTGTTCCTTGGAGGTTGAGTTTTGCTTTCCAAAGTTATGGTTGTGCTCTGGTGTTACAAGGGAGACTCAAAGATTGTGGTTGAACTGCCAGTGTTCCATTGGCTGCAGTCTGCAGTGAGATCACAGGTTTGGGATTTTAACTCACACATATCTGTAACTAAGAAGTTCGGCAGGTGGAGACTGTTGCATGCTTTGCTGCGGGGGGTTGATGAGGCTATGGAACGTGAGGGCACAGCAGCCTGGCTGCCTGCTCCAGCTGCCATTCCAGGAGATGCACATAGAGTTACTATAGATTTGGAGGACTGCATTTATACTGTTCCTTTACATTCTGGCGACTGTGGGAGGTGTGCGTTTAGTGAGTTTGCTTGTAATTCTGGAGAATCCATGAAGCCATATCACTGGAAAGTTTTGCCTCAAGAAGTGGCTAATAGCCTTACATTATGTAAATTTTGTTGCTGCTTCAGTACAAGAAGATAGGAGTTTGAATCTTTCAGTGTATATTATTAATTATATGGATATTTTGTTAGCTGACCCCTCTGAAGAAGTTTTACTACAAGCTCTTGCTCTCATACAATGAGCTTTAAAATTTTGGAGTGCTTGTTCCTCCAGAAAATATTCAAAGGCAATCTTTTTAATATTTGGGACCTCAGTTATATCCTAAACAGACTGTGGCACAGAAAATCCCAATAAGAAAAGATAGTTAGGGCTGGAGAGATGGCTCAGCAGTTAAAAGCACTGACTGCTGTTTTGGAGTCCTGTGTCCAATTCCCAGAACCACATGGTGGCTCACAACTATCTGCAATGGTATTTAGTGCCCTCTTCTGGCTTGCAGGTGTAGATGCAAAAAGAGATAGTTTGCTTTTAACGATTTTTAAAAGTTGTTAGGAGATATTAATTGGCTGAGACCTCACCTTAAGCTTATCATAGGAGAACTTAAACCTCTGTTTGATACCCTCAGGGGGGATGCAAATCCTAATTCCCCTCAACAATTAACTGATGAGAGACAGATAGCTTTGCAGGAGGTGGAGGACGCTGTTAGCCAACAGCAGACACATTATACACACTAGTCAGTTGTTGGCTGTTTGCATTCTTGCTACTCATGTGCCCACAGAAGTTCTTTGGCAAAAGGGACCATTAATGTGGATTCATCTTTCTTCATCTCCAAGTAAAGTTTTAACACCCTATTATGAAGATGTAGCTTTGTTAATACAAAATTAGAATCAAGAAAATATTCTGGGATAGAACCTGATGAAATATTTATTTCTTATTCCTAACAGCAGTTAAATTGGTTATTGCAGAATACTGATATTTGGCCTATTGCATGTGTAAACTTTTCAGGCAAAATTGATAATCATTATCCAAAAGACAAGTTGTTACAGTTTTCCTCTATGCGTGTTTTTGTATTTCCTATGATTTTACGCATGCAGCCCATAGAAAATGTACTTACTGTATTTACAGATGGCTCATCTAATGGGAAGGCCGCATATGTGATTGGATCGCATGTTCACTCTCTTTCAGTTTCCCACTGCTTCAGCACAAATAACTGAACTACATGCTGTAGCTGCTGTTTTTGAAATGCTGAAAAACCAAGCTTCTGATTTGTACACTAATAGCCAATATGTAGCTCATGGGTTACAATTACTTGAAACCGTTCCTTCTTTAGATACTGCTCATTCTCAAATTTTGCAATTTCTTATGCAAATAAAACTCAATTTAAGAGATGTACAGTTCCTTATTTTGTAGGACATTTAAGAGCTCATACTGTACTGACCCCATAGTGAGGGCAATGCCACAGCAGATATGTACACCAGGAAGGTTATAGGCCTTACACAGGAACAGTTAGCTAAACAATCTCATTCTTCTTTTTTTTCTTTTTGGTTTTTCAAGACAGGGTTTCTCTGTGTAGCCCTGGCTGTCCTGGAACTCACTCGGTAGACCAGACTGGCCTCGAACTCAGAAATCCGCCTGCCTCTGCCTCCCAAGTGCTGGGATTAAAGGCGTGCGCCACCACCGCCCGGCAACAATCTCATTCTTTACATCATCAAAATAGTAATAGCTTCAAACAACAATTTAGTAATTATTAGAGAATGTGCATGTCAAATTGTAAAAACTTGTCCTGAAAGTTCTCAATTTTTTCCTCTATCATGTAATGGTGTTAATCCTCGAGGACTTATATCTAATCAATTATGACAAATGGATGTTATTCATATTTCTGACTTTGGAAAATTAAAACATGTACATGTGACTATTAACACCTTTTCAGGATTTCTAGTTGGAATGGCTTTAACAGTAGAAGCAACTAAAAATGTAATTAGTCATTGCCTGCATTGTTTTTCTATACTGGGTATTCCCAAACATATTAAAACATATAATGGAATTGGCTATTGCAATCAAGCATTTGAGATGTTTTGTCAGCAATATATTATTACCCATATTACTGGGATTCCTTTTAATCAAGGACAAGGTATTAAGAAGCAGGTATGCTGGGTGGTGGTGGTGCATGCCTTTAATCCCAGCACTTGGGAGGCAGAGGCAGGCGGATTTCTGAGTTCGAGGCCAGCCTGGTCTACAAAGTGAGTTCCAGGACAGCCAATGCTATCCAGAGAAACCCTGTTTTGAAAAACCAAAAAAAAAAAAAAAAAAAAAAAAAAAAAAAAAAAAAAAAAAAAAAAAAAAAGCAGGCATTCTGGAACTTTAAAACAATACCTTCATAAAATAAAAAGGGGGAGTTATATCCTCATACACCACAAATTTATTTAAATCATGTTCTTTTTATTTTGAAAAATTTTAAGATTTGGATGCCAAGGAACTCTCTGAGTGTCTATGTCATCCTACAACTAGGCATACTCATGCCCAGGTGAAATGAAAGCATCCACTTACAGGCATATGCCATGATCCAGACCAGAAGATAGAATGTTTGTGTTTCTTCCACAGGATGCTGCAGGAGCATGGTGGTAAGACACGCTGATGCTGGTACCAAGAATGATGCTGACCTGTGAGCTTGCTGAGTGCCCTGACAATGGTGACTGGGAAGCTGTATTGGACACATGTTCCTGACCCACCTTTGCTTGACTATATCCCAGATTGGACAAGCTGCCTTGCTTCAAGCTTTTAGACCTTGTGGGACAGAGAATCTAAGAGAGAAGTTATAATGACTCTTCTACTTCCTTTAATGTGACCAGCTATTCTGACTCATTCATGGACTGGTCTAGAAATAAATCCAATATCAGAAATGACAGCCTTCATTTGGAAGGCTGGTTCTGGACATTTTCAGAGACAAATTTGGAAGTTAGCTGCAGTTCTCTATGATGTTAGCAATAGATAACGTTGAGGCAGGATCTGGATTTCAAACAAGTGTTACTGTATGTGTTAAGGCTCTTTTAATTTTCATGTTAAAATTACTTTTGTTTCTTCTACAGTATTCAATGTAAGTCGTGTTGATTGAATACACTTTCTAATTGTGTTAGTCTGTTGAAAACTGGCATGTCTTTTACAGTGGCCTATCAACCAGCTTTTGTTTTATTGCCTGTGCATATTACAGACCCTTGGTATTCTGAAAAAAAATCTCCCAAGTACTGGAAGAAGTGACTCAGGTTTAAGCAGAAGCAAGAGGGTAGTGGGCTTAATTATTGTTGGCATAGCAGCTTTGATTACATTAATAGCTAGCACCACTGTTTCTGCAATTGCTTTGACAAAAGAAAAGACAGCTACATTTGTTAATCATCTAGCAAAAAATGTTACTAATATTCTGAGTATTCAAGAGGATTTAGATAGACGTTTGGAACAACGAATTGATGCTCTTTATGATACTATTCAAATTATTGGAGAGGAGGTTCAGGGTTTAAATGTAAGGAGCCATCCTGAGTGCCATGCCAAATACCAATGGATTTGTGTTACTTCTAAAATTTACAATGACAGCCACTATAATTGGAAGAAGTTCAAAGACACTTGCAGGGTATTTGGAATAATTCTAACACCTCTCTGGATGTTTTAGCTTTGCACACTGAGATTATGAATATAAAGAATGCTGCTCCACTGAGTTTTGATCCAGCAGATATTGCTGATAAAATTATTCATGGCCTAATGTCAGTATTTCCATCTTGATCAAGCTTCAAGAATGGCATATATAGTTTGATCATGCTAGCCCTTTTGGTTCTGGGAATACTTTTTTTTCTGCCCATCATTTTAAAGCTTGTCTTTAACAACATCAACATGTTGGCAGCCAAAGTACATGGCTTGAAACTAAAAGTGGACCCCCAAATTTAACAGGACAAGGACAAGAAAATGGACTTTAGGCAGGAATCAGACATTGGGTCATGACAGGAAAGTAAGTTCAGGCAGGAATCTAATTTTAGGCTAAACCAGAGAAGTAATTTTAGTCAGGAATCTAACTCTTAGGCTAGAACAGAGGACCTCTGTTAGGAGCCATGCTGCGTTTGCTGAAGTAGCTATATGCTCGCCATTAGAAGATGGCGCTGGCTTCCTGTTCCTGGTTCTTCTTGGCCTTGGTGTCTGCAGCTGTGCGCACGCGTAGGTGCGAATTTTCCCCGCTGATAGTACTATCAGTGGATATGTAAATGAGACCCCAGTCTGTAAGCCAATGAGGACAGATCATGTCTCTTTGATAGTATATAAGTCAGTACATTCTGGGGCTTGGGGTCCTTCCTTTGTTCTCCATCTTGCATCCTTCTAACTAAAAGAGCTGTAACAATAAAAGACGCTGTCAGAAGAATCTTGAGTGTGACGTGCTCCTTATCGGCAAGGTAGCATGTCGCAGACCTCAGGCATGAATATGACTGTGGGCTAGGACAGGGAAGTAGACCCCGATATTTTGTCACCTGATGAGCCCTTAGAAACATGAAAGTGATCACAGGGGTGATTACAGGACTTTATTTATTACCTTCTTTGTTCCTTGATTATTTGTATCTATTGTATTTTTGGTTCCTCAACCTAGAACTGATCTAAATACTTTCATGTAATTAAAATGGTTTAAAAGAAAAGTAGAAAAAAATAAACTCACCTCAGCCTTCAGTCTCAGAATTGGCTGGGTCATGCTGCAATATTGTCTAATCATCTCTTTTCTTTTAATTCTCACTTCTGCACTGAAAAACTTGTTGACTGACTGAGCGGGCTTGGTCAGACCTGGATCCTGCTGGTTAAATTCCCCCACATTAGTATTTTATTAATAATTCTTGTTTTCCCAAGACTTATTCACATCTAAAAACGTTAAGTAGAAAGGGATATGTACGGATGTGTGTACTCACATGACACCTTTTCTACCAGTTTCAATGAAAATATTTGAGGTGAAAATAAGACAGGGTTTAATTTAGCTTAGGCTAGCCTCAAATTAATTAGATAGCTGAGCTGGGTCTTGGTGTTATGATCTTCTTGACTTATCTGTTGGGTTCTGAGATTAAAGGCATATACCACCACAGGGAGCAGCTTGTTGCCTTACAACTTCCATGTCTAATAATGGGTTACTGGAACAATCTTTCCCTTTCATCTTCTTTAAAGGAAAGGCATCTGAAAGCACAGTATGACCTTTTCTAGAAAGAACCAGAGCCAGGACTACTGAGTATCCTTTATCACCTTACTTTCCATTCCATTTCAATCATTGGACACAAATCATAACTACAGCCATCTTGTTGTGGTAAATATTACTTGGGGATTTCTAATCCTAACCTTAATCCTAACCCCTAACCTGATCTTTCTACACAAACAAACCTACACAAAGTGTAGAAGGAAGAATCCAACCCAAGGAGATTAATGATAGACATGAAACACAGGTAGTAAATAATCTCTTATAATCTGCAAAAAAAGGGAAAGCACACACACACACACACACCACCACCATCACCATCACCAGCAGCAGCAGCAACAACAACAAAATACCAGGAGACAACAATCACCACTCATTGACTCTCTCAATATCAATGACCTCAGATGACTATAAAAAGACACAGGCTAACAGAATGGATGCTAACACAAACTTATCCTTCTATTGTGTATAAGAAATATAGCTTGGGCTGGAGAGAGAGAGTTAAGAGCACTGACTGGTCTTCCATAGATCCTGAGTTCTATTCCCAGCAACCACATGGTGGTTCACGGCCATCTGTAATGGGGTCTGATGCCCTCTTCTGATGTGTCTAAAGAGACCAATGGTATACTCATATACATAAAATAAATAAATAAATAAATAAATCATTAAAAAACAAAAGTTGTAAAAAGAAAGAAAGAAAAAAGATAACTCAACATCAAGAATAAGTGTCACTTCAGTGTAAAGGGTTGTAAAAAGATATTCCAAGCAAATGAATCAAAGAAACAAGCTGGTATAGCCATTTTAAAATAGATTTTTTAAAAGTAATCCAAAAAATTGGAGAAAGATCTGACATATTCCTCAAAGGGAAAAATTACCAAAAATGACATTTTAATTTTTAACATCTATGCCTTAAACACATGGTCACAAACCTTTGTAAAAGAAAGAGTTTTAAAGTAAAAATCACATGATAACCTTTATACATTATACTCACAAATTTCAATACTCCATTCTCACCAATGGATAAATTCTCCAGACCAAAATTAAACAGAGAAATATCCAAATTAATGAAATCTAAAATGAAAATGGTGACAAAATAACAGACAATGAAGAAATCTAGAGAATTGTAAAGACATAGTTTTAAAATGCCTGTACTCCACCAAATTGGAAATTCTAAAAGAAATAGATAATCTCCTCAATAGGTTCCACTTACCAAAGTTAAATCAAACTAAGGTAAATAACTTAAACAGACCTAAACACCTAGAAAAAGAGAAGTCATTGTAAGTCTGCCAACAAATAGAGGCCAGGGCCATGAGTTTTAGGGTAGAATCCTATCAGACTTCCAACGAGGAGTCCATGAAAATACTCCTCAAAGTATTCAACAATATAGAAAAAGAAGCCTTAGTTGATTTTATTTTCTGAACCCATGATTACGCAAATATCCAATCAATATAAAAACTCAGCTACAAAAGAAAATTACAGACCAATTTCCCTTAAAACCACAGATGCAAAAATACTTAATAAAACAAAATAAATAAAATAAAATAGAAAACAAGTCAAAAGATCATCCTCCATGACCAATGAGGTACGTAGGCTTTATTAAAGAGATCCAGGAATTGTTTAACATAATGTGCTTAACGTGTAAGAAAATAAGAGAAAGTCACTCCTGGCCCGAGCACTCAGCAGATCTCTGGCAGCAGCTCTGCCCCCAATCTCACAGAACCCAGAGGAAGCAGGCTTCCCAGGAGCTCTAACCCAGGCAGTATCTTAGGTAAGCAGACAGCAATGCCCACCTCAAACAGGAAGTAACTGGGACCCACTAGGACCCAGAAAGTCACTCCTGGCTTGGATAACTGGTTCCTTCCAGTCTGGGCCCGAGCACTGAGCAGATCTTGGTCCCAGCTCTAACCTCAGTAGTAACACCCACCCCATACAGTTAAAATAATAGGAAAGACATGCTCCAGTCAGAGACAGGGCAGGTAGCAATAAGAAATCTGGATGGCAAAAGGCAAGCACAAGAACATAAGCATCAGCAACCCAGGGTTCTTGACATCATTAGAACCTAGTTCTCCCACACAAGAAAGTCCTGAATTTCCCATGTCACTAGAAAAGCAAGATTCAGATTTAAAATCACTTCTAATGATGATGATAGAGGACTTCAAGAAGGACATAAATAACACTCTCAAAGAATTAAGGAGAATGCACGTAAACAGGTAGAAGCCCTTAAAGAGGAAACACAAAAATTCCTTAAAGAATTACAAGAGAACACAACCAAACAGGTGAAGGAATTGAACAAAACCACCCAGGACATAAAAATGGAAGTAGGAACAATCAAGAAATCACAAAGGGAGACTACCCTGGAGATAGAAAACCTAGGAAAGAAATCAGGAGTCATAGACACAAGCATCACCAACAGAATACAAGAGATAGAAGAGAGAGTCTCAGGTGCAGAAGATACCATAGAAAATATTGACACAACTGTCAAAAAACCCCACAAAATGCAAAAGGTTGTTAACACAAAATATCCAGGAAATCCAGGACACAATGAGAAGACCAAATCTAAGGATAATAGGTATAGATGAGAGTGAAGATTCCCAACTTAAAGGGCCAATAAATATCTTCAACAAAATTATAGAAGAAAACGTCCCTAATCTAAAGAACAAGATGCCCATAAATATACAAGCCTATAGAATGCCAAATAGACTAGACCAGAAAAGAAATACCTTCCATCACATAATAATCAAAACACCAAGTGCACAAAACAAAGAAAGAATATTAAATGCAGTAAGGGAAAAAGGCCAAGTAACATATAAAGGCAGACCTATCAGAATTATACCAGACTTTTCACCAGATACTATAAAAGCTAGAAGATGCTGGACAGATGTCATACAGACCATAAGAGAACACAAATGCCAGCCCAGGCTACTGAGTTATACCTAGCAAAACTCTCAATTACCATAGATGGAGAAACCGAGATATTCCACGACAAAACCAAATTTATACAATATCTTTCCACAAACCCAGCATTACAAAGGATAATAGCAGGAAAGCTCCAATACAAGGATGGAAATTATACTATAGAAAGAGCAAGAAAGTAATCCTCTTCCAACAAATCCAAAAGAAGATAGCCACACAAAGATAATTCCACCTCTAATAACAAAAATAACAGGAAGCAACAATCACTGTTCCTTAATATCTCTTAACATGAATGGACTCAATTCCCCAATTAAAAGACATAGGCTAATGGACTGAATACATAAACAGGACCCACCATTTTATTGAATACAGGAAACCCACCTCTGTGACAAAGACAGACTCTACCTTAGAGTAAAAGGCTGGAAAAGAATTTTTCAAGCAAATGGTCCTAAGAAACAAGCTGGAGTAGCCATTCTAATATCTCCAGCCCAAGAACACAAAGGGAGGGACTCATGGCTCCACCTGTATAAGTAGTTGAGGGTGGCCTTGCCAGGCATCAGTGGAAGTGGACAGCCTTGGTGCCTAAAAGTTTGGATTCCCTTGTGTTGGGGAATTTCAAGAGCAGAGAGGTAGGAATGGGAGAATGCTGGGAGCACTCCCTCATAGTAATTGGAGGAGGAGGGAGGGGATAAAGGGTGTTAGGCATCAGTGGAAGTAGAGGGCCTTGGCGCCTGAAAGTATGGATTCCCTAGTGTTGGGGAATTTGAGAGCAGAGAGGTGGGAATGGGAGGATGGTGGGAGCACACCCTCATAGAAACTCTCAGAATTATATGGATTAGACATGACAGAGGCAGGTCACCAAAAGACTAGATTCCAGAATTCAAACAAAAAATTATCTTGATACTAAAATTTGTTGTGAGAATTGTATATTGCAGAATACACGGCCTTGGTGTATCTACTCATCAAGCAAGCTGAGCAGAGCTGCTCAAACCTCTGATGTCCTGGAAATCCAGCTGGATGCAGTGAAGACAGCATCAGAGGCTTCTCAATTTACTCTTCCCCCCACCCCTCTTCTAATATCTCAATGTCCATAATCAGCTTGAAGAAGTTAATGAAGATTCAGCACCCCTATTCTCTGGGCTTGGGGACTGAGGTGGTTAATATTGGGCTGTCTTTCTAGGGAAAAGTAGTGGGTTTGGTGGAACAGGGAGGATTAGCTAGGATTTATTGCATAGCCATAACCTACTGGTAGAAATATGTATAATTGTTAAGATGAAGTTATAATTTCTTAAATGGTACAAAATTTACTTTGATTTCAAACTTAAGGTTTTCATTGGTACGAGCTTCTTATTGATATAAAAGTGAGATGAATATTGTTACTCTCATAGGCATTGTGCCTGTACAACACATTTAGGAATACAAGGCTTAGACCCAGTCCTTCTTTAATTTTCTTAACTGATTTGAGATAGTTAGCCTGTGAGTTAAGGGCCTCCTATAGCAAATTCATGTCTTTGAGTTTATTGTTAGGGTGCCTTTTATATTTTATTTAGAAATAGCTGAGAGGAGTTAACAGACAACAGTCCAGATTACCTTACATGGATAGTTGGTTTTCAAAAACATCAGAAGTCCACAGAATTGACGTTATAAACATTTCTGTATTAATGTTCACTTTGATTAGAGACATGTCTGCTCCTGACAGCTTCCTGCCGTGGATTCTAAGAAGAAATTGAGCATCCTTGGAGTTACTCCAGTTGTGGGGAGACAGCCACTAGGCAAGAATTGCCTCTTTTCATCTACAGACAAATTACTGTCCAGAAAAGGACACACTTGCAGAATAGTCAACTGATTATATCTGCCAAGACAGAGTAATCAGCCCTTAATAATTCTGCATCACTAGGTCTGTCAGATGATCCTGGACCAGAAGACTGAAGATCAGATGCTCCAACGTTTTGTAGTATACGGACTGTCCAGGTGCTCAGCGGTCTCTATAAATTGGCTAAGTTTTAGAAGCTATGCTTTGTGCTTCACATAATTTCAGTTAACTCAGTCATTCTGCATTTCTGATGGGGTTGAAAACTTATACTCTCATAGCCAATTCTGGCTATTTACTTTGAGAGAAAAGATTTGAGAGGATGGTTTTCAGCTGACATTCATTCTAAAGCCAAGAAAAAAAGCCAGGTTCAGAATTAAGTCTTTTAGTAAGGAGAGATGACAGAGGTTCTGGTTAGTCAACAAAATGACGGACTGGGTATTAGGTCTATCTTGTACCTTACTGACAGAAATTGGTATAGTTATGCTCTAGTTGTATTTTGAGAGAAAAGTTTTAACAGGAAGGGTGATATGTAGGAGGATCTAAGGTGGGAGGAGTACGGAGAGGAAGAGGAGTAAGGAGAAGAGGAGGAGAGGAAGAGCTAGGTGATGAAAAAGAGAAAGGGGGGGGACATGGAGGCGGATGTTTGTGTGTCTTCACCAGTCAAAGATAGTTGATATATCTAGGTTGGGTATTGGGTTACACTTTTGATTGATATTGAGCATTACCAAACTTATGAAGCCTTTGATTAACATTAAAAATGTATAAAAGCAAAAAGGAGAAGGGGGCATGGGATAGGGGTTTTCTAGAGAGGGGAAATGGGGAAAGGGGTTGGAATCTGAAATGTAAGTAAAATATTCAATAAAAAAATAAATTTAAAAAACAAAAGCAAAAAAACAAACAAAAAAGAAAATAAAACAAGTGGTAATCTCATAGGTGATGAATAATTCTCTGACAATATTTAATCTCACTTTATGATAAAGTTCTTGGAGTTACTAAGGATACAAGGGACATACCTATACATAATAATGTCACTTTACAGCAAACCTATACCCAACATTAAATTAAATGGAGGGACATTCATATTAATTCCACTAATTCACAAACAAGGCGATCCATTCTCTCCATGTCTATTTACTACACTATCTAAAAGTTTAGCAGAGCAATAAGACTGAAGAAGATGAAGGTGATATAGATTAGAAAGGAGGAAGTAAAATTATCTTTCTTTGCAGATTATATGATAGTATGCATAAATGAACCCAAACTTCCCAAATGCAATTCCTAGAGCTGATAAACATTTTCAGCAAAGTTGTTAGATACATGATTAACTAAAAAATACAAAAAATATTGCAGTGACCTTCATTTGTACAAATGAGTTTGCAAGTGCAAAAAAATAGAGACGTCATAAAGTTCGAATTGATTGTTGATGCTTGTCACATTTTTTCCCTCATAATAACCTGGGGTAACTCAATGTAAGTGTGTTGGGTAAGAGCTTACCAAATTATTTGTCATCACAGATTACTTTTGATATTATTGAGGGCACTCAAAGACTACTGTAATATGCAAAGTCTTTAATATGTGATTACTTACTAAAGAGTTTAGTCTTCTATAAAGATACCAGACAGTACAAGACTTTAACACATTGACTACATTTATGGGGTTTCTTGCATTATGACTTTTTCTCATGATTTCTAGGATGACTGCCACATGCAAAGGCTTTACCACATTACTTATTCATAGAGTTTCTCTCCAAGAATGTGTTCTTTTTTGTTCATAAATACATGTGTTGTGAATAGGTTTTATTACATTGATTTCAGTTATAGGATTTCTCTCCAATATGTGTTCTGCTATGTATTCAAAGATGACTGTGATATCTAAATGTTGGGAAGAAGCAAAAGAAACTTGTTCTAAGGACTGCTTTTTGTTACCGACCTGCATTTAATCATAAATTGAAACTAAGTTCAAATCCCAGGTTATAAGATACCAGAGTACTTTACAATATCTGATCAGCTTTCATTATTCATGTTTTGCTTCCTAAAACATAACAGCTGTTTCTAACCATAATTTCTGTTATTCATGTTTTATTCCTCAAAATATAATGCATGTTCCTAACCACAAAAGAACAAATGGCTGTGATAGTGTAGACCATACAACCTACATTCTGTATCATTTGACATAGAGTAACAACAGAAAAAAAATGTGATTGGGAGAAAAATGTAACTGTAACTTGGCACAGGACTTTGTGGTTTTGACTTTTGGAAACTATATAACTTTCTGGCTTGGGGTGGGGGTGCAGCTGGGGGTATTGCACCTAAGCTTCTGAGTATAATTTTGTGGCCTTAATTTATCAGCAGTGACTTGATTACAATAAATTTTTACCATTTGCCTTGTCCCATGTTTGAGTTGTGTTGGATCTCAGTGGACCCCATAACATAAAAGGCTTTAGCACAGTATGTAACCACTGTCCAGTATGAATAGTTTCATAATTATGAAGACTTTAGAGGTGTGCAAATGCTTCATTATAACCATATTCATAAGGTTTTCCTCTAGCACATATTCTTTCATGATAATGAAGACTAGAGAATTGCGCAAAGGCTTGACTGTATTAAATACACTCACAGGATTTCTTGTGGGGAGTGGAACTCAAGATGGTGCCTGGCTGGGTGCCAGATGCCCCTGGCGTGTTGGCTCACCATTTCAAGAAGCCTGGGTGGCACATAGGCTAGGCTTTACTGCACATGCATTCTGCTTGTTCATCGTTAAGTAAGATCGGGCCATGTGACATATGTGCTCAGCACCAATCGAGAATGACCGCATGGCAGGTTCTGATTGGAGAGGACACAGATTTAAGGGCTGGGAGCTAGAGCTCGGGGGCTTTTGTGGTAATTCAAGGTTCCTGAATAAACCGTGTTGGGAAGGGGATCCCGTGTCAGTTGTCTTCTGTCTGCTGGTCCGTTCAGGAGGCGACAAGTGGTGGCCCATATGAGGAACTTCAGAACCCATCACGGTCAGGGCAGCTAGCTGGTAAAGTTCCCAGGTAAATGGGACAAGGATAAGTTCTCAGTTCAGAAACTATAAAGTTCCCGGTTTGGGGACAAGTTAAGCAGAAAAAGCGAAAGGAGTAGAGCTTAAGAAGGCTACTTTGGAAAAGTTCTTACAGGCCGTGGATGAGGTTTCGGTTCCGGGGAAGGATCTTAAGATGGCCAAGGAACGAAGGGTCCAAGAATGATAATGTTAATTAATTTAACTTTTAAAATGGGTGTGATTCTGAGTTGTGTACTTATATTTTTCCTCTGGATAAAAGGTCAATGTAAAGGTTTTTCTGGTTACTGGCTTAAGGAAAGGCTGATTTGGGAAAAAAGGTTTTTCTATGAGTTTTTTGATGAGGTCATTAAGGTAGTAGTTATATCTTCCAGAATTATATGGATCAGACATGACAGGGGTAGACCTCCAGAACACTAGATTCCAGAGAATCAAAATAATTATCTTGATACTAAAATTTGTTTTGAGATTTGTATATTACAGAATACACAGCCTTGGTGAATGAATATAATCACCTGCATGTTCACTGATGCCCTGGACTCAGCTGGATGCAGTTAACACAGGCATCAGAGGCTTATCAATTTATCCTTCCCCTCATCCCTCTTCTAATATCTCAGCGCCCATATTCAGCTTGAAGAAGTTAACGAAGAGTCGGCGCCCCAATTCCCTGGACTTGGGGACTGAGGTGGTTAATATTAGGCTGTCTTTCTAGGGAAAAGTAATGGTTTTATTGGAACAAGAAGAGCTAAAATTGATTACACAGCCATAACCTATTGGTAGAAATCTGTATAATTGTTACTAAGCTGATACAAATTCAAGGCTGTGCAGCTGCATGGTGCACATGGTAAAATGTCTTCACCTGTGTTCTCCTGCTTGTGCTTATAAATACCCAGGATTTCCTTGTAATAGAGTCAATAGGAGAAGTCAAAGAAGTACTCTGGGTTGTGTCAGAAAAAAAGAATGAAAAGGTTGTTTCAGAGCTCTCCTAGGAACAAGAGAAAATTCAGGAGACGTCTTGAGTTTCTCTCTGACTTCCACAGGAGAAATCTTTAGTTCTGCTTTCTTTGTTTATTGTCTTGTTCTTGGTGCACCAATGTTCACGTGTGTCAATTGTCTGTCTTTGTTTCGTTGTTTGAATGATTGGTGGTCTATGTTTTATGGTGTTCTATGTTTCATGTTCAAAAGAAAAGATCGTTAAAACTGCTTGATCCAGCCTTTGATCTAGTTTACCTTGGTTTGAAAGGCAGTCTTAATATGCACAGCAGAGGTTGATAAGTTACCCTACACCTGTAGCTAAGAGTCAAGCTGAGCTGGAAAAACCTTTCCAGGAACTGACTGTCAGCATAAGCTGCTTTTAAAAGGCCCAGCAGCTTTTTGGCTTCTATGATAAAGAAGAGTTGTCTTTCTTTAAAAAAATCTCAGTGACAAGGTGCTTTTCTCTTGAAATTACAGCTAGACAAGAAAATTTTGTTTGGTCTAAATATGAAAATTTGTAGGGAAATAGGAGGACCTCTAATGCAAGGCTAGCTGCTGCGGTGATACAAATGACTCACGGTACAGGTGTGGCAAATAATTATAATAATGCATGCTTTAAGTGCGGGCAACCAGGACACCCGAAGCATCAATGCCCACAGCTGCAGGGTAATCAGGATCAAAGAAGCTGAACTCCAGGTTTATGCCCGAAGTGCAAAAAGGGAAATTATTGGGAGGCACCATCAGCTATGACCCTTTTGAGAACTAAAAGAGATTTTGGTATTACAGCTGCTATCATTACAGCCATTACAGTATCTGCCGTGGCAGCTACAACGGCTGCCATTTCATTGACTACCACTGTTCAGACTGCGGCAGCGGTCAATAATATTTCTGCTTCTGTGGCGCAAGCCTTAGATACTCAAAGCAATATCAACAGCCAGCTTAAAGCTGGAATTTTGTTACTGAACCAGAGAGTTGATCTGGTGCAAGAACAGGTGGATGTCTTAATGGAATTGGCTCAGCTAAGGTGTCAATGGAAGTACTCTGGGTTGTGTGTGACCATGGTCAAATTTGAGAACGCTAGTTATGCAGCACAATTATCAAGAAATATTTCTCAGTATCTTACAGGAAATTGGTCTGGGGCGATGGATGATCTTCTTTGATACTACAGCAGTCTATTGTTACCATCTATGCTACTCGAGTGGATGTGTTCTTCACATCAGGCATGGCTGATTGGATTCTACGGACAGTTTTTCATCTGAGGGAATGGGCAGGCTTGGGAGCCTTGACTCTGTGTCTTCTACTTATCAGTTGCCTAGCATTCTGGTGTCTGTGTCACATGAGAGTTAGACATGCCCGTGATCAAGCCCTGATGGTACAGGCATTTGCAGCAGTGGAGCTGGGACAGTCACCACAAGTATGGCTAAATATGATTGGAAAAGATTGAAATGGATATATGGTTTGATGAGAAGGACCCTTGCCCAGCAGTTTTGAGGAGGTCTCTGTGTACCAGTAATCACAGGGTGTCAGGTGACACTGCAAGGGATGTCTTTGAATTATATCAAGGTAGATTCCCTGAGGGATATGCCTGATTGCATGGAGGTTGACTCTGAAATCCTTCCCCCATGAAAAGGCGTCAGGATGGGTATGATTAGTAAACCTACTGCACAATGACAGGGGCTGAAAATCATTACAATGTCCCATATTTGTCATCCTGATGGGGATCAGGCCTCTACCCCTCCCCCCCTTAGAAAATGGTAATGAGTACCCTATCCTCTTTTTGTCTGAGATCGGTGAGACTTCTCATCAAATCAATAAAAAGCAGGGAGATGTGGGGAGCTGAACTCAAGATGGCGCCTGGCTGGGTGCCAGACGCCCCTGGCGTGTTGGCTCACCAGTTCAGGAAGCCTGGGTGGCACATAGGCTAGGCTTTACTGCACATGCATACTGCTTGTTCATCGTTAGGTAAGATCGGGCCATGTGACATATGTGCTCAGCACCAATCGAGAATGACTTCATGGCAGGTTCTGATTGGAGAAGACACAGAGATTTAAGGGCTGGGAGCTAGAGCTCAGGGGCTTTTGTGGTAATTCAAGGTTCCTGAATAAACCATGTTGGGAAGGAGATCCCGTGTCCATTGTCTTCTGTCTGCTGGTCGGTTCAGGAGGCGACAGTTTCTGTCTTAGTGTTTACATTGCTATGAAGAGAACAAGGCAACTCCTATAAAAGCAATAATTTAATTGGGACTGGCTTATGGTTTCAGAGATTTAGTCCTTTTTCATCATAGCAGGAAGCATGGCAGGGATACAAGAAAACATGATGCTGGTGAAGAAGCTGATAGTTCTGCATCTTGATCCAAAGGCAGCCAGGAAGAGACTGTCTTCCAGGGAGCTAGTAGGAGGGTCCATTCAGCACTGGGTGGAACTTCAAAGCCCACCCCCACAGTGATGCACTTCCTCCAACAAGGCCACATCTCATAACTTCCTCCCACTCCCTGAGCCAAGCATATTTATACTACCACATTTCACTGCCTGGCCCCGTTATGCTTGTTCAAACACATGAATGTAAGGGGACCATATTTACAAATAGCATAATTCAGAATACATGAGGCTCAAATTAAAAACTTCCCAATCATCTATAGCATTCTCAAAATGCACAACTCTTTCTCTTTGGCTGGTTTTATTCCCTGAAACTGTTTTTCTGAGCAGATATCCCAAAGCTCTGGAATCTCAAAATATTAGGGTTTCAAAGTTAACTTCAATATTACAGCTTCTTGTTGCAGTATCTGGGATTCATACATGATCATCTGCCCTCCTCAAAAGAGATCGGGTCACTTCATCAGCTCTTCCCTCTGTAGCACTACTCTAGGTTCTGGCTGACTGCACTTAACTGCTGCTGCTGTTCTTTCTGTTCATCTCATGGGACTGACATCTTCAGTATGCTGGGTTCTTCTGCTGTAACTAGGATTCACTGCATTGCTCTCATGCACTCCCTTCACGGTGCCAAGCCTTAGCTGCTCTGCATGACAGGTTCATTTATGCCTTCAAAACCAATACCACCTGGGTGATTCTCACACATGATCAACTCCAGGTGCACAACAAGGGTCAACCTTGGCTATCTCTGCAACACAGCTTCTTTGTCCTCTCAGAAAACACTTCCGAGAAGATTTCACCTCAGTGATGCTGGATTCTTCTTCATCACCACCAATTTTTTTAACTACAGCCAACCAGTATCAATTGTCTCAGTCATCCCTTCTATTCTTGCCTCTAAAAGCAGAGCCACATGGACAAAGCTGCTGAGTTCTTCTGCTTGTTGGGACTGGAACACAGCCCCTTCTATTACATTATTACCAACTCTCTATTTTCAACAACTTCACTGCTTAAGCTTGGCTGCCCTGGATCTTATTCAGTAGATTAACCTTGAACTCAGAGATCTGCATATTTCTGTCTCCTGAATGCTGGGATAAAAGGTGTGTGACACTTTGCCTGTACCTAAGCTTTTCATTAGCTAAAACTTGTTTGTACCAGGATGACTTTAACCAGAGTTCTGCTTGACTGTCATCTTCTGGGATTTAAGGCACGTACCACCATGCCTGGACCTAAGTATATCCTTTTAGATTTTAAATTGAAAACCCAGAATAGTAATCACAATCTGTCCATTGTCAATTTGACACATACTTGTATCTCCTTATGTCCACATAAAAACAATAACCAGTTAATAATAATGCCTAACACTATACAGTTTTCATTCATACAACTTCACATTCATATGTTTAGGTGGATGGAATCTTGCCATAATATCACCATTTCTTTAATACCATTGTGTACCTTTGATCACAGGATTTAGCTTCATTCAACTTCCTGGTGAGATTTTCTCTTTGAAGCTAACATTTCATATTTTTCCTTTCTAAGATTACTAAGCATGATCAAAACAGTCACTATGAGAGTAAACACAGGCCAAAGGCTATGCTTGGCTTTCCTGAGACTTTGTCAATGCAATTAACAAAATAAACCACTTTACCTTCAGACGAGAGCAAAAGACAGCAACATTCTTCAGCAAAACATTATAAAAATTATATACAAAGTTCAAACCACCCTTAGTACACATGTGTTCTACTAGCATGGCCCATGAAGTTCCACTTAATTCATGTACAACTCCAAAGTCTAAAAATCCACATTGCTTCAAACAAAAACATGGTCAGGCCTACCAATAAGATTACTTAAGTCTCAGGTACCAACTTCTGTCTTAGATAGAATTTCCATTGCTAAGAAGAGACACTGTGACCAAGGCAACTGTTTTAAAGGCAAATAGTTAATTGGGTCTGTCTTACACCTTCAAATGTTTAGTTCATTACCAACATAGCAGGAAGAATGGGAGCATGCAGGCAGCCATGATGCTGGAGATGGAGCTGAGAGTTCTGCATTTTCATGAGAAGGCATCCAGGAAGAGACTGTCCAGAAAAATAGTGGGAGGGTCTGTTTTGTACTGGCTGGAGTTCCAAAGACCACCACCCTAGGAATTTACTTCCTTCAAAACAGTAACATCTATTCCAACAAGGCCAAACATTCTAATATCGCCACTTCTTAGGGCCAAGCATATTTAAATCACCACAGTTTATTTCTACTATAAATTCTTTCATGCATTTAAATACAATTACGACATGCAGATGCTTTATCACATTGATTACTTTCAGAAGGTTTCTCTCTAGTATGTGTTGATTTTTGTATTCAGAGAATACATGTAAAGGATTTTCCAACTTGAGTACATTCATAGATTTCTGTCTAATTTGTGGACTTTTATGTCTTTGGAGACTATGGTGATATGCACAGGCTTTTCCACATTCGTTACATTTGTAAGGTTTCTCTAAAGGGCATGTTCCTTTAAGTATTTAGAGAGTATATTGTCATGCAAAGACTTCACCTCATTCATGATATTCATGCAGTTTCTCTACAGTATGTGTTCTTTTATGTATCAGGCAATGACTGCAACATGCAAGGCCTTAATACATTGATTACATTGAATTACTCTCTTGAATATGTTCTATTATGTAGCCACAGATAAAAGTGAATTGCCAAGGTTTTACCACAATGATTACATTAATAAGGGTTCTCTCCAGTGTAATTTGTGTATGTGTAAAGAATTATGACATGCAAAGGCTTTACCACATTGTTAATATTCAAGCAGATTTCTCTCTTGTATGTGATCTTTTATGTCACTGCAGATGACTGTGACTTGCAAATGCTTTATAACACTGATTACATTCATAAGGTTTCACTCCTGTACGTGTTCTTTTATAATAATGGAGACTATAAAGTTGTGAAGAGTCTTTACCACATTGATTACATTCATGAGGTTTCTTCCAATATGGGATCTTTTATGTTTTCAAGACTCATGGGCCATGCAAAGGCTTTAGCACATTGATTACATTCATAGTTCTGTCCAATAAGTTTTCTTTTATGTTTTTAGAAAAAAATCTTTATGGAAAGACTTTTACCAAAATGATTACATTCATAGGTTTCTTTCCAATATGGGTTCTTTTATGGTTTTGGAGACAAAAGCTTTGTGAAAAGGCTTTTACCATATTAATTACATTCCTACAGTTTCTCTCCAGTATGTGATCATTTATGTCTTTGGAGACTTTTCAATTATAAGTATTTTTCCCACATTGATTAGATAACTAAGGTTTCTCTCTGGTATGGGTTCTTTTATGATATTGGAGATAACTGAATCTTGAAAAGGCTTTACCACATTGATTACATTCCTAGGGTTTCTCTCCAGTATGTGTTCTCTTATGACATTGAAGACCACTGTGACATGAAAAGGCTTTACCACATTGATTACATTTATGAGGTTTCTCTCCAGTATGTGTTCTTTTATGATATTGGAGAAGACTGGGTCTTGCAAAGGCTTTACCACATTGATTACATTCCTAGGGTTTCTCTCCAGTATATGTTCTCTTATGACATTGAAGACCACTGTGATATGAAAAGACTTTACCACATTGATTGCATTCATAGGGTTTCTCTCCAGTATGTGTTCTTTTATGTCTTTGGAGATGACTGGATCTTGCAAAGGCTTTACCACATTGACTACATTCGTAGGGTTTCTCTCCAGTATGACTTCTTTCATGCCTGCAACAATAATGGGCACATGTGAAAACTTTTCCATATTCATTAGCCTGATCAATCATTTTACCAAGGTGAGTAAATTTTACAGTTGGTCTATTAATAAAGAACACTCAAATCTTAAGGTTTTATCACTTTCATGTTCATGGTTGTACTTACTCACTGTGGATTGCCTTACCTCTTTGAAAATACCTGTGATGGTAAGGGCATTTATTACATGGCTCACATTTATATCATCCTTTTTTATATGAGATTTCTATATGATGTTTTTAACATGTCAGAAGAAAATGGAACAACTCAGAGCATTAAAATTCTGATTGCATTCTTAGTTTTTACTTTAGTGTGCATCACACCACAACAGCACCGTGAACCAGGATGAACAAAAGAATTTACAAACTTCTAGTACACATAGAGATTTTCTGCAGTGTGAATTTGGGGATGTTCCCAGTAAAGTCAGAAAACCAATTAATTGTAAACACCTATCATATTCAGAAAGTTTACCAAAGGCAGAATACTACATATCTTCTCATTGTTCTGAAGTAGATAGAGGTTGTTCCTTTTAACATCCCTAGATTCACATGGTTTCATCCATTTTGACACTTGATACACTCATTTAAAAAGAACAAATGAAAGGTTTCCACATTGAATTCACACTAATTGACTTTTTGTTCATTGTAGACATGATTAATGTTTCTCCAGGACAACATTCTTGACTCTCATAAACTGATCTCACAATAAACTTAAAAATTTCACTATAAGAATATGAGTATCACCAACTTTATCATGGAGTATTTGCTTATTAGAAAGTTATGGATACATGTTTATCAGTATTCAATGAGCAACATCTAAATATTATGAGACTATACAAATTGGTAGTTCAACAACATAGTTCTAATGGAGATACAAATCAAATAAAAGAATCTCTTAAGGCATTGTTTCCTTTTCTTCTTTCTTACAGAATTGCCTTGCAAACACAAATCAGATAACTGACACTGAGGTACACAGTTTTGGGAGAATATTATAATCAGAGCTACAATAAAAGGACTGATATTTTACACACTTGTTTTCCTTTAGAGCTTCCAGATCATATTAAAATTTCCTCACAGGCATATTTGTATCAGCTTAAACATTAAAATTACCTTTCATGACTTCTAGAAGTTTGACATTGCTCTTCAATATAATGGTTTTCCAAATTATAGCCTAAAACAAGGTACCAGAAAATGGATGATATGGTATTGGAATTAGGCAAAATTCAAGTTACTCTGAATTTTCACAGCAATGAACCTGATGTATTCAAGTCAATATTACTTGTTCTCTATTGAAATAAGGGATGATCATCAGCAACCAAGAAACATTTTTCCCTTATATTGAGAAGCAAAAGAAAATTCACAGTCTTACCTGTAGCAGTGAGGTTCCAGTAGGTCTCCAGCATCACATCTTTGTAGAGATCATTCTGCGAAGGATCCAGCAAATTCCACTCTTCCACAGTGAAGTTCACATGCACATCATTGTAAGTCACTGCTTCCTGAAATATCCCATACATGTGTACAACACAAAGCCTGATACTGACATTACTACAAAGTAAATGCATGCTTCCTAGACAATATAATTATTTAATTCAGGTGACTCCTCCACTTATTTGCTGACACATGAATTATAATATAGTCACCATGTCAGTTTAGAAGGAACTTGAAATATAAGGTTCACCTGTGTCACTTCTGAACCCTTAGAATAGGATACAGCCTTGCAACACAAATGGCAACTGAGAGAGATATGCAGGGGAAACAGATCAACTGTACTGAGCACACATCTGAAAAGCTGTATGAACAATTACTAACTACAAAAATGATGGGCAAGCTGCATGTATTTGCTCATGCCTTTAACCACAGAGGTACAGGCAGGTGTATGTCATTGAGCTGGATCCCAGCACAGTCTATGCAATGAGTTTCAGGACAGCAAAAGTTACATGTTAAGAACCTCACTCTGCTACAAAAATAAACCAGGAAACAAAAATTATAGAATGGACTCACAGTTCTTTACTGAAGTTCCTGCAAAGAATTATACATTCACTGTAGTTCTGTATTCATTTTGCATAAACATAAAGTGAACCAGTTTAAACAGCAACATTAATTAAATTTAATAAAAGAGAATGCATATTAAAACAGTTAAAAATGGAGAGATGAAAATATTAGTAATGTAGATGTTGATCAGAAATAAAGAATGTACTTCAGGAGATATAGCTCAGGAGTTGAAAGCCCTTGCTGGTCTTCCACGTAATGGTGGTCAATTTCTAGCATACACATATGGACCAATACCTGTCCATTTCTTCAAGATCAGGAGTTCTGAGGCCATCTTCTGACAACAGTAAAGATGAGTCACACATGATATTCATATTCATGCACACAGGCATAATACTCTTATTTATTCAAAAAGTTCAGAACAAACACAAGAGTGAGGCAGAACATCATACACCTGCAATTCAATGAATCTGAAGCATCAGATAATATTGATGACATGAGCATAAGCCATCTGGAGAAATAGAATATAATCTATGTATTTGGCTGAATTTCAAAATTGAAGATGTGGATGAAGAGCAGCACAAAAGCATGTGCTTAGTGAACAAAAACATGTCAGGGGCTTATGTAATTTTTATATCTACAATCAGCACAGGAAATGCTTCACAGAGAAATTTGGTCTAGAAAAACAAAAACAGAATGAATAAAGTTAAAAATATAAAACTACCAGGTTTGCAAAATAGCATAGCATTGAACAGCAAATGTGTGCACAGTATCTTATGTGATTTAGGGACAAGTCCATATGGTGAATGTATGGGAGCATGAGAAGAAAGCTGAAGGATCAGGTTCAACACAACACTGGAGGCACCCAGAACAAAATTTATCCTGTCTAAGAGAAACGCAGAGGTAAAGCTGGAGCAGAGACTGAGAGAATATCCAATGAAAACACATTCAATTGGAGACACACATAATAGACAAGCTTGAATCCGTGACATTATTAAGGATACTCTGTGATGCCCCCACACAGGAGCCTTGCATAATTATCCATTGAGAGGCTCCACCCAGCAGCTGACTGAAGCAGAAGCGGAGATCCACAGTCAAAAATTGCATGGATTGCAATTGGTAACTCTGATGGAAGAGTTGGGACAGGATTGAAGGCCCTGAAAAGGATATGAACTCCACAGGAAGGCCAACAGACTCAACTAACCTTGATCCTTGGGGACATTCAGAGACTGAGCCACAAACAATAACACACACAGGCTGGACAAAGGACCATGGTCCATAAGTAGCAGATGTGCAGCTCAGTCTTCATGATGGTCCTCTAACAACTGTAGCAGGAGCTATCCCTAAAGCTGCTACCTATCTTTGGAATCTGTTCCCTTAACTGGGCTGCCACATCTGGCCTCAGTGGAGAGGACAGACCTAACCCAATAGAGACTTGATACACCATCATGGATACCCAGGGGCCCACACCCTCTCAAAGGACAAACAGAACATATAGGAGGGACTCTGTGAAGGCAGGTGACCTAGAGTAGGGACTCCACTAAGTTCATAGCCATTTTAATTATAACAATTTGAAACTGGAAAGAATCCAGATGCCCCTCAACCAAAATATGGATATAGAAAATGTGGTTCATTTACAAAATAAAACATTATTCAGCTATTAAATACAAGGACATCATGAATTTTGCAGGCAAATGGATACAGCTAGTGTAAGGCCCACCAGGAAGGGAGGAACTCCTTCCCTGCTCTCGGGAATTCACGGCCACCCCAATAACTGCAAAGACACTGAACTTGATGTAACAGCAAGAGGTATATTTCAAATCAACGTGTTGAGGTCGCACTTCTAGCCTGTCCTACGCAGAGGCAAGCAATGAAGTACGACCCCCCACTTAGGAAAGAGAGCTTTTATAGTAAGAACCACAACCCAGGGAGATGAGGGGGGAAATCATGATTAAGTATCTATAAAAAGCACCTATCCAGTGTTCAGCTTCCGTGACAGGTTCAAGGAACAGTTATGGGGAAATCAAACCCTGTCCAATTTGTCTTTTGTTCAGTTCTGTTCCTGGTATCCAGGGTGCATGGGCACAAAACCCTGTCTTGTGGTCAGTTCTGTTTCTGGTATCCAGGGTGCATGGGCATGAAACCCTATCTCTGTTCCTGGTATCCAGGGTGCATGGGTACGCTGACCTGAACTCCCAGCTCAAACCCTATTCAATCTATCTTGTCTTGTAGATAGTTTCCTAGAACCCAGGGTGCAGAACAAGCTGATCTGCACTCTTGACTCCATCTGTGGAAGGTTTAAAATTTTTTTAACTCTCACTAGAAACTATCATCCCAAGTGAAGTAACCCAGACCTAAAAGCACATGCATGTATGTACACACACGTGAATAATAATCATAAAATACAGGAAACCCACACTATACTCCATAGACAGAAAGAAACTAAACAAGAAGGAAGGCCAAAATGAGCATGGTTGAATCTCACTCAGAAGGGGGAGTAAAGCAATCATAGGAGGCAGATGGAAGACAGAGAACTGGATGGGAGAGCAGATAAGAAAGGGGAATTGAGGAGAACCAGCAACAGGTGTGGTGAGAGACAAGAGAGGGCCAGAGGGAGAAAATGAATCAAAATCTGCAGCTGGCTGGGGGGGAGGGGTTACATTTAGGATGTGCCAGAGACTACGAATTGGAGCGGAACCAAGGAGTCTATGGGGTTGATCTTAGCTGAGATACATAACAGTTAGATATGGATGCTGAAGAGACCACATCTGCAGTCAGGCAGGACCCCCAGTGGAGAGTTAAAGACACCAACCAATCCAAAAACCTTTTTACCCAAAATTTGTCCTGTCCACAAGAATAAAATCTAGAACATAGATTCCGTCCAGCAGTAAAATATCCCTTTGATGCCATGTTGTTGTTCTAACTGCTGCTCTGCTGCTGTGATTGAATCCTCTGAGCAAAAGCATCTCAGGTAATAAATGTTTGTTGTACATGGTTCTGTCAGATCACAGTCTATCATTTTGGAGCTTAGATTAGAAACTGAAGGCAAAAAGCATGAACACACACTGTCTCCTGGCTTGCTCTCTTGCTTGGTCACTGTCTCATGCTCAGCCTGCTCTCTCATCCAGCCCAGGATCACTTGCTTAGGGATATTGCCACCCTCAGTGGAAGAACCTTCCTAATCAACCATCAACAGTATCTCTCACAGACACAGCACCCAGCCATTCAGATGAGGGCAGGCCCTTGATTGAGGTTCCTTCAGATGACTGTAGCTCTGAAATGCTGAGAACTGAAAACAACTATGACACAGACACAATAATAAATGAGGAAGTTGTTACAACACAAACCAATGATTTAACCACATCAATTACAGGAGCTCCTGACACCACAAGAGGGAGTTGGAGTTGTGACTGAGCAAGGACAAAGTAGGGAGGGCACCTGGCTCAGAGCAGGGAAGGATACACTGGAATGTGAAGTTCAGAGGCTGTGCTGCCCTGGGGTGAGGCGTCTTTAACCCTGGGTTCCCAAGGGAGTGCTACCAAAAATGTGGCTAAAACAGCTGGAAGGTGGATAGAGAAGCAGATTGCCCCACAGACCTAGAAATGGCCTCCCCAAAGGACAGCACCTCTGGTCCAAGGAAGATATGCTAACTCTGTTGGAATGGATGAAGAACAACCTTCCATCTAATGACAATTCCAAAACTACAGAGTCACATATGGACTGAGCAAAGGGTAGAATGGGGGCAGGGAAGGGAAATGAGGTCTTTGTCCATTCCACCCTATAAAACAGGGTAGGAAGAATGTGATTGTGCCCTGGATGCTGTCTCAAAGAGATTTCTGTCATGGACTAGTCAATGGGTCTAGGTCCTGTTGTTAAGAAGGATTTAACCCAAGGTGTGGGGCTAGTAACTAAATCGATTGGGGTGGAGTCTGTCTCATTTCCTCAGTCAGTGAATAACAAAGCGCCACACACAAAATAGACAGCCACAAGGGGGCGGTAAAGGCTACCCAGCATATGCCAACACTTGTACAGAAAAGAAAATGAAGACAGGATGGCAGCTGTGAGCCCTGTAGCAGGGTTCCAAGTCCACTCTAACCTTCCCAGAAATTAAAACCAGAGGCACACCGTCAACTATACCAGGCTCTGGAACATCTTTGAAGCACTTTGGGACTACGACTCTCCAGCATATCTTCTACATATCCAGCATATGTAGAAGGGTTCCACATTCAATTTAGTCATCTCCCTCTACATATACTCAAAAAAAAAAAAAAATCTGAAAACCCAGGAACACAGACACAAATCTGACAGACAAGCCACTGACACAAAATCAATGGTGTATCTTAACAACCGGCCTTTCAATCCTATAGTTCGGAGTCCTGAGGGTCTTGGGTCAATGTACTAAAATGTTATGTAAAAGTCACAGAGACCCTAAAGACCAATATGGAGTCTATTGCAATGCAAACACATGGAGGTCTTTATTATAAGCTCTGTAATAAGGATTCAACCTCACATGAGACCGAAACTGAGAGACCAAGTCTAGGGGTGCTGTGTATTTATTGCAGTTACAGCAAGGTTGGGGCATTACCATGCAGGTCAGCAACTTAATATTTTAAAAACTGCATGTCTGGCATAATCTGCAGGAACCAATCAAGGGGGCAAAATCATCTGACAACCATGATGGGTAGACTAACTTTTTTTTCTGTAAGGTATATTAGTTATCTATACGTAGCTTAACCCTGCAGTTGTACCTTGACTGGATATTGACAAGGGGGGCTTGTCATAGGATGTTTGCTCAAGTGGACTTTGTGCACTCTCTAAAACAGAACTAATTGGGCTTTACAAACTCAGCTTTGTGCCTGAGGTCCTTATTATTGAAAGATACTCTTGTTCAACCACAAGCCATGCACTGCAGTAGAAAAGGTACTTTGTCGAAAGACCTACCTCACTATCTGTTACTGCAGATCCTAATATCAGTTGCACTTACTTTGAGACAGAATACCAGTGGAAGTTGCCTCTCCCTATTTGCATGCCTCTTATAGGTAAGATAGACAATCCCCACCTGCCCTTCCTTTCCTATCTCATCCCTGTGTCTTAGCCCCACTTGGGCAGACAGTCCCCGTTCAACTACATGCTTTACCTGCCAGGACACAAGATAAGCTTTCTATAGATCTACCACACTGTCTGTTATCCCAGATGCAATGATCACAATTCCCCCTAGCACTGTACTAAACACCAGAGGCAGCTTTACCTCTGTCCTGACTATGTCTCCTTGTGGATGCTAAGATCATCTCTTCCTGCCCACCTCTTCTCCCAGCTTTCAACATTAGCAAGCATTTCCTCTTGAACATAACAAACAGGTCAGTAAAAGAGGCGACATTCAGCCAAGGGTCTCTGCAAATCCATAGATTAAACAGTAACTCAGGAACAAAACTCCCACCCAAATAAGACAAACCCAGAAACGGGTAGATCATTAATCACCTCAAACCCAGATGCCAACCCAACAGCATAGGAATATAATAAATAACAGCCAGAAAAAAATAAGTCACCAAAAGAGCCAACCTATCTTATTACAGCAGGTCCTGAGAAATTGAAACATGCAACAGATATGGTACAAAAGAGATTGTCTGGGGGCAGGAAGATGAGTGAAAACCTGGTGAAGGGATAGAGGCACAGAAGAGGACCTGTAGACAGGCACACAGACAGGAAGCAGAGAGAGCGAGAGAGACCTGAGAGTAGAGAAAGAGAATAGAGGGGGGCATGTTCAGAGAACAGAGACAGGGAACAAACATAGACAGCGGCTGTAGCTGGTGGTCCATGTATATAAAGCACAACTGGGAACAGTGGCAGGTGATGGAGGCAGGGAATGACTTAAGCAGTTGCTAAGTTCCTGAGAGCAGGCCATTGAAATTGCCTGTGCACTGAGAACTACAGAGGTAAGGTTCACCCAGGGAACAGGAAAGGAAGAGAGAGACTTAGACATTAAAGATGAATAGGACAAAATGGATACGTTGGTCAAAAAAAATGTGGATTCTAAAAGTTTCCTGGCACTAAACAACCAGGAATTCTGCAACATATGAGAAGGGAAAAAAATACAGATGATAGGAATAGAAGAACATCAGCCCAAAGGTCTAGAAAATATTTTCAATGAAATCGTAAAGGAAAATTTTCCTAAACCAAAGAAGATGCTTGCTAATGTACAAGAAGCATCCAAAACACTGAATATACCAAAGGAGAAAAAAAAGTTCCTTTACCACATAATAATCAAACACTAAACGTAAAAAGTAAAGCAATATAAAAAACTGCAACGAAAAAAAATTAACAAAAACTAAACAAAACAAAAAATGTATGAAAGCAGATCTTTTAGGTTTATACCTGTCTTTTTAATGTATACTATAAAAGACAAAAGGGTTTGGACACATGTGCTGCAGAGTCAAAGAAACCACCCGTGTTTGTACAAGAAAGCAACTGGTCCAAATGTTTTGGGCAGATTCAGAATCAGCCATCTTAGTGAAGTTACTCATAGGTCACTGCCTGATCTAGCACGTGAGTAGCATCACCAGGGACCTCACAGGTGGTCATGTCTGGCTGATGCTTCCCATCCAGCTCCAGATTGGACCCAGCACCCCAATTCCCACTGCTCACCCACCTGCCCCTACCCATTGTGGGCAGTGACCCTGTGATTCCTATTATATAGGAATATAATAAATAACAGCCAGAAAAAAATAAGTCACCAAAAGAGCCAACCTATCTTATTACAGCAGGTCCTGAGAAATTGAAACATGCAACAGATATGGTACAAAAGAGATTGTCTGGGGGCAGGAAGATGAGTGAAAACCTGGTGAAGGGATAGAGGCACAGAAGAGGACCTGTAGACAGGCACACAGACAGGAAGCAGAGAGAGCGAGAGAGACCTGAGAGTAGAGAAAGAGAATAGAGGGGGGCATGTTCAGAGAAGCTCACCATGACTTGAAGTCAGAGCTTCCCTGAGGTTTCCACACCGCACCCAACAGCAGAGCTCAGAGAAGGGCACAGATGACTATTCAAGCCAGCACAGGCACAGTGAACTTGCAGAATGGCACCTGGAAGAACCCGCCTCCTTGTCTGATTGGCAGGTCTGCCTGGAAGCCTCAATTGGCCCATTACTCTTACCACTTCTCAAGGTTAAAGTGTGCTTCTAGACCAGGGTCAGACCTTTTCCAGATCTCAGGAGTGGTTTGTACCCCATTAGCATTTGTTTCTGTCTTCAAAGAAGAATCTCACCCAACCAGCCCTGGGCTCAGGGAAACTGCAGCTCCCTTTCACCAGATGACAGGTATCAATCAACCCTGGAGAAAAGCCAGAATCATAAGGAAAACACAGTTGAGCACTACTGTTAGCCAGCACATCTTCATTAATGGCAAAGTGAAGAAAAACCACAGTTGGATTAGTACAGGTTCTGTAGATAAACATATCTCAAATCATACAGAGAATGAACCCTTGTATATAGAAAGGTTATTTAATAGAATCTCCCAATAAAGGCTGTTGGACAAGGGAAATTAGAAAAACAGGGGCTGGTTGATTTTATGTTGCAGGATATTACAGCTGATCTTCAGTGTATACCAGAATTCTGAAGAAAGAAGTACTTACTAATGCCAGTTTTAAAACACAAATAAATAAACAAATCACCTTTGTTTTGATTAAAAAAAAAAAGAAAGTCCGGCAAGTACAAAAAACAAAAACACCACCCTGTTCAATGTCCTTTATATACGTAGGTTGTCAAAATAATCTATAGCCCAGATTAAAGGTAGATCTGAACATCTCAAAAGATCAAGATTAATAAAGGGTTTCTCACTTCAACAGTTGTATTTAAGAAATATGCCCCACAGCAAGCAGGGTTTGAGTTAGGGTTAGGGGATTAGACAGTCATGGTTAGGATTAAGATAAGGGTTCTTAGAATTAGGTTTAGGAGGTTAGGAGATTAAGAGATGAGAGTTAGGATAGGGTTAGGCTCAGGGTTAAGGTTAAGGTGGCCACCATTATTCTTGATGGTCCCACTGTGTCAATATTATCCCTATTGCACAAAGAAGAAATATCAGGCCTACAAGCTATTCATTTTATATCTTAATGGTTTGTTTTATTCTTATTCTGATCGCTTCTCTCTTACTTAGAGAAAGGCTTCTCAAAAGAACCTAAAAGTCTTTCCAGCCATTTGCCTCCAAAGCTAGCATACTAACAAAGGAAGCAAAGACTTTGATTTTCACAGAACCCCACAGATAATCAAAGGATAAATTGTCAAGAGCCAGACAGCCTGCTGCCAGCAAAGGACATTTATGCTGCCCTGTGCTGGGTCTCACTGTCAGCTATTGCTGCAGTTAATTTTCCTCTGAGATAAAATGTCCTCAGTACTCTCCTGATCTAGACATGTCTGGTTTACTTTATGCCCAACCCAAAACTATGCTTGCTAAAGATTTCTATGTGAAGTTTTCACTTGACAATAAAAATTCTATAACAGAAATCCCAGACAAGCAAAAGACACAAATTCTTGCCTTATTAAAATTTGACTTTTTATTAATTACATGTAGAATTACACATGAGACATGGTTTGTTATTCACATCATGTACTTAATAGCAAATGAATTACAAGTAAATTAAACTTGTTAACTTGACCCTAGTTCATTTTGTTCCTAATGAAAATAAACTTAAAATTTGATATGAAAAGACAAAAATATATTTAATTAATATATCCACACAGGTAAAATAAATATAAAATGATAATATGGGTCTGAATCTTTCCTTGGAAAAGGTAACATGAGGATTTATAATTAAATTTTAATGTCTACTTTTAAAAATATGATACGTGTAAACATACAGTTCTGGGTACAGTGATATCTCTTTGAACCCTATCCTATTTCTAGTACACAATGTGGTCTCTATCCCTTAAGATTCTAAGTTACTAATCAAAATGAACATTAATACAGAAATGTTTGTCATGTCAATTCTATGGACTTCTGATGTTTTGAAAACCAACTATCCATGTGAGGTAATCTGGACTGTTGTCTGTTATCTCCACTCAGCTATTTCTCAATAAAACATAGAAAACACCCTAACAATAAACTCCAAGCCATGAATTTGCTATAGTCCTTTAACTCACAGGCTAACCATCTCAAATCAGTTAAAAAAGTTAAAGAAGGACTGGGTCTAAGCCTTGTATTCCTAAATGTGTTATACTGGTACAATGCCTAAGAGAGTAACAATATTCATGTCACTTTTTTATCAATAAGAAGCTTGTACCAATGAAAACCTTAAAATTTATAATCAAAGTAAATTGGTGCCATTTAAGAATGTATATCTTCCACTCGGGAGGCAGAGGCAGGCGGATTTCTGAGTTCGAGGCCAGCCTGGTCTACAGAGTGAGGTCCAGGACAGCCAGGACTACACAGAGAAACCCTGTCTCGAAAAACCAAAAAAAAAAACAAAAACAAAAAAAAACAAAACAAAAAACAAGAATTTATATCTTCATCTTGATAATAATTGTACAGATTTCTACTAATAGGTTATGGCTATGCAATAAATCCTAGCTAATCCTCTCTAGTCCCACAAAACCACTACTTTTCCCTAGAAAGACAGACCTGTCTGCTCCTGACAGCTTCCTATATTGAATTCTAAGAAGAAATTGAGCATCTTTGGAGTTACTCCAGTTGTGGTGAGACAGCCACTAGACAAGAATTGCCTCCTTCCTTCTACAGACAAATTACTCTCCAGAAAAAGACACACTTGCAGAATAGTCGACTATTATATCTGCCTAGACAGAGTAATCAGCCCTTAGTAATTCTGCAGCACTAAGGTCTGTCAGATGATCCTGGGCCAGAAGGCAGAAGATCGGATGCTCCAACGTTTTGTAGTAGAGGGAGTGTCCAGGTGTTCAGAGGTCTCTATAAATTGGCTAAGTTTTAGAAGCTATGCTTTGTGCTTCCCACAATTATAGTTAACTCAGTCATTCTGGGTTTCTGACAGGGTTGAAAACTTATAGCCTCATAGCCAATCCTGGCTATTTACCTTGAGAGAAAAGATTTGAGTGGATGGTCGTCAGCTGACATTCATCCTAAAGCCAAAGAAAAAGCCAGGTTCAGAACTAAGTGTTTTAGTTAGGATAGATGACAGAGGTGCTGGTTAGTCAACAAAATGATGAACTGGGTATTAGGACTATCTTGTACCTCACTGGTACAAATTGGCATAATTATGCTCTAAACGTATTTTGAGAGAAAAGTTTCATATTAACAGGAAGGGTGATATGTAGGAGGAACTAAGATGGGAGGAGTACTGAGAGGAAGAGAAGGAGTAAGAAGAGTAGAAGAAGAAGGAGAGGAGAAGCTAGGTGATGAGAGAGAGAAAGAGGGGGGAGACAGGGAGGCAGATGTTCACATATCTCCACCAGTCAAAGATAGTTGATATATCTAGGTTGGGTGGTGGGTTACACCTCTGATTGAGCAATACCAAAATTATAAAGCCTTTGATTAACATTTTTTAAAAAATGTATAAGTGCAAAAAGGAAAAGGGGGCATAGGGTAGGGGCTTCCTAAGGGGGGGGGGGATGGGGAAAGGGGATGGCATCTGAAGTGTAAATAAAATATCCAATAAAAAATGGAAAAAAAAGATTCTAAGTTACTTTTAAAGAGTTTATTATTCCTAGACCAGAAGATGTTATTAATATTGGACATTGTCCTCACTCATATAAAAATAACATATCTATGTTTTAAATTATGATATATACATATTTTAAATTTTATGCAGGGATAAACATGTTAATAATTTAAAAGATATTTATATCCAGTAAAACCTCTTTAAAAACAAATAAATATACAAAGATAGAAAGATTCATCACAGGGCTTATCTTATCTTCTAAATTAAACCACAGCCATTTTCATACCTTCAGCTTTGTTGAATTAAAATAATCACAGCTGGGCTTTTTTTTTTTTTTTCGTTTTTTTGAGACAGGGTTTACAACAAGGCTTTTTAAATGTTACTAAACCTCTATCAAAAAAAAAAAAAAACCCATGACATGGGTAGCCAGTATTTGTACAACTTGGAAGGGGAATAACTATTTCGGTAATGTAAATTTGTCTCCAGATATACTGAGTAAAGTATTTTTAATGTAACTGATTGCAGGATGTCTACAATCTCATAAGAAACACTTTGTTATTTTTCTGTATGTAAAACCAATTATTTCACTGTTATCTATGGTGAACTATGATAATTTTGAAATGCGGTGCCACTGAGAACTTAGTAAAAGGGGATATAAATTGCTTATTTCCCACCCCTGGTTAAATATTCTCACAATAGATTGTGAATTTTTTGTTAAGTCTATTGTATGTTATGGTATTAACATTTATAAAATATGAGAATCATATAAAGATGTAAATGGTTTCAATAAAGGAGGAGTTATATATCAATTATGATGGAAATTTTCCAAATGAGAAGAAAAGCAAACCTACAAAACCGTTGGAAATTCTGAAGGAATAAATGAGGTATTTAAGGCACTTAGATCATAAAAGTTTTTGGGAAATACCTATGGGATTAAAGTATCTGTCTTCAGATCAATATTTATGACAAACTGGCTGTATCTAAGTTTTATGCTATCCTGTGTCTAGTCTACATTGAGGACAGTCAAAATACAGGGATGATTCCCTCAGAGCTTCCATGGGAAGTCACACTCAGTCCAAGCAAGGATATCGAGTAATGTTCACTCGAGAGAGAAAATAGTATGAAGAAAAGCTTGAAGATACAGAGATTCTTCAGAAGATCAAGTGAAATCCTAGACATGAAATTTAGGTAGACCTTAACAGAAGGTAAACAGAAGTTGATTTTGCTAAATATGTAATCTTAAGCAGGCATATGTAAAGTATGATCACTTTCAAAATGCAATGTGTCTCTTTAGCAACTGAAGGGACAAGAGCCCTCAAAAATTATGTTTGATCTTATAAAATGTTATTTAGAAAATAAATTCTCACTCTTGATTCTCTTTGTCATACATAAATGTATCTCAGTATCCCAGATGAAAGAAAACACCATGGAATACTTCAGCATGGCAGGGTCTATATACAGCTGAGGAAAACGGAACAACCTTATTAAATACTGAGGTCAAATCTAAAACCTATATTTACCCAATATAAAACACCATCTCACTATCAAAGAGAACTTCTCACTAATAGACTGTGTCCTTCGTTACACTAGTCATGCATGCTCCCTGATTTAAACGTGTTGCAGGAGCTTCTGCCATCAAATTCACAGACTTATAGAATTATTCAGGTATCTATCTCACGCCCTGGAACTTCAATGGTCTTTTCTTATAGTGCAGCAGATACATGTGCTTCCTGTGCGCAGGGAATCCAGAATATGACTTGTGTGCTGAGTTTAAGCAGCTCTGCAGAAGGACATTCATTGGATAAGGACAGCCACCTGTGTTCAGGATCACCTGATCCAGACAAAGCCAGGCAGAGAAATGGAGTCCCTGCTGATAAAGGGAGCCCTGCATTTTGAATTGAGTTCCACTGAGACTTGTGGACTGCCACCTTCACACAGGTTTTCCAAAACCTTGATTCCTGAAATTATGGATCTTGGCTATGAGAGAAACTATGTCAAATACTGGATGCTGATTCAAAATACATACAGCCTAGGACCATGCTCAGTTCTCCAGGTGGCTGTCCCATAACTGGCTGTATAAAAGTGTCTTCTAAAGGTCATTCTGTTTTGCTATCAGTTCAGCACCTTCAGGGTAACAAGGGACATGGTAATTAATACCATTAGAATCCATGATCATCGGCCCAGTCTCACTTCTCTGATGTAAAATGAGTTCCTTGGTCAGAAGCATTACTGTGTGAAATGCCATTGTGGTGAATGGGGTACTCAGCATGTCCAAGGGTAGTGGTCTTGGGAGAAGCAATATGTGCATGAAAGTCAAAATCATAAGTAGGACACATTATCTACTCCAGGTAAAATAAAGCTTTGTCATTTGCTCAAAAGAAATGATGCAATGTAGTCAACCTGCCACCAAGTCACTGGCTGGTCAACCCAGGACATAGTTCCACATCAGTGTTGTTCTCTGCTGTTGTTAGATCTGGCACTCACCAGCAGATGCGGCCATGTCAGCTTGGTGAGTGGAAGACTCTGCTCTTGTTCCCATGTGTAAACCCTACTACTGGCACCATGGCCACTATTACTTTATTGGATTATCATAGATTGGATCAATCTTGCATCCCTGGATGAAGCCTATTTGATCTTGGTGAATGGTGGTTCTGATGTGTTCTTGGACTTAGTTTCCTAGAATTTTATTGAGTGTTTTTGCATTGATATTCATAAGCAAAATTGGTCTGAAATTCTCTTTCTTGGGTCTTTGTGTGGTTTATGTGTCAGAGTAATTGTGTAATTATAGAATGAATTAGGTAGTGTTTATTTTGTTTCTATTTTATGGAATAGTTTGAGGAGTGATGGTAGATTTTCTTTGAAGGTCTGGTAGAATTCTGCACTATAGCCATTTGATCCTGGGCTTGCTTTTTTTTTTTTTTTTTTGGTTGGGATGTTTTTAGTGACTCCCTCTATCTTTAGGGGATACAGTCCTACTTAGATAGTTTACCTGCTCTTGATTTAACTTTGGCATGGGGAATCTGTCTAGAAAGTCATCCATTTCATCTAGATTTTCCAGTTTTGTCAAGAATAGGCTTTTTTGGTAGGATCTGATTATTTTTTTTAATTTCCTTGGTTCCTGTTATGTTTCTCCTTTCATTTCTGATTTTGTTAGTTTGGATACTATTTCTGTGCCTTTTTGTTAGATTGGATAAGCATTTATCTGTCATGACAATTTTCTCAAAGAACCATCTTTTGGTTTTGAAGACCCCCAAACTCGGGAGACCCTTACTCAAGTCTCAGGAAATCACTGCCACCCAAAAATCATAAGACACTGTACCTGGATGCAATCAGCAGAGGTTTACTGGGGAGAGTTGGCTAGCCAAGGTCAAAACTGCTCGTCCACGCAGGAACAGAATTTTGACAAAAGACCAGCAAGCTGAGGTACTTTTTATAGCACAGGGTGGGGGAAAGGGAGGAATTTTTGCTCGGTTACACAGGATTGGTTGCTTTACAAATTCAACACTGGGAAGTCCAAGGGGGGGTGAGGGGTAACCAAGAACAGTGGAACATTTCAGAGGAACCCACCCTAAATGATTTAGAGTCATGTGAAAATCACTCTGCACACCCATTCTTCTCAAAAATGTAGTTTTACCATGTCACTGTGTCCTACCCTGTCATTTACCAACTATTTCTCAGTTGTTATCCTGTCACTTGTCCTGCCATCATGGCTACTAGCTCCCCAGCCCCACCTAGATGACTTGCATCTTTCTTCATGGCCAGGAATGTGTCCTCCTGCCTTGGGCCTTCCCTACCCACAGGTGGGCTCCCCTCCCCGAGGCTTGAGGAATGCCAATACTCCTCCTGGAATGTGTTCAATTCCACTTTTTGGAACCTGCATTCTCTTGCTCAAGTCTAGGAGTAAAGAAAAAGCCTGTATATATTTCATAAAATGGTCTTTATAATTTTCACTCTACAGTTTTGTTGATTCTTTGTATCATTCTCTTTCTTTCTATTTGGTTGATTTTGGCCTTGAGTTTGACTATTTCCTACCACCTATGCCTCTTGGATGTATTTGCTTCTTTGCCTTCTAGAGCTTTCAGGTGTGCTGTTAAGTTGATAGTATAGAATCTCTCCAATTTCTTTACAAGGCCACTTAATACTATGAATTTTCCTCTTAGCACTGCTTTTATTGTGCCCCATAAGTTTGGGTGTTATATGTGTGGATTTATGAACAGGAAAACAAAACAGCAAACAAAAAGAAAAACAGAAACAAACAAAACAGAACAGAACAAAATCCAATGAGACCACAGAGTTCCTTATGCAGAATGGTAGAGAATGATCATTGTTTTTGTTTAGGCTACTATTTGTTGGGGGGGTTGCCCTTCTTACACCCCTCTTACATGAACTAGAGGTTACTTAAGCTTACCTCCAATGTAAATGTTTTCTGTATATACAAGGAATCATAATTTGTTACAGTGTCCCCTTTGTTTAGTTTGGATTTGACTTTTGTTTATTAAGGAAATTTTACACAGTACTATCTCTAAAGAGGAGCCAACAGCCTCTTTGTGTGCAGTCAGTTGTTGCATGCTTTAAATGTTTGTTGGTTTGTTTCATAATGCATGGAGAGCCTGCAACAGATCTAAACACAGCTCTCATAGGGGGAAATGAAGACAAGTTTGAAGTCACTAGCACTGAAATTATCTCCAATTGGCAACCACAAACCTAAGGGTCAGGTCCAGGGTAGAGTTGTGTGGATGAGGAGAAAGGATCTAGGAGGAGCTTTAGGATGGGAAACTATGATCAGAATATAGTGTAGAAAATACAATTTCTACCATAAAAAGACCCCCCACCCCAAAGAACCTAATAGCAAAACTTTACTAACTGCAAGTGTTTCTTCTCTGCATATCCAACCACTCCCAGCCTGCTTGATATTCAATTCTGTCCCAATTGTGCTATTGAGGTTAAGAAAAAGGGGGGGGGGCACCTATACAGTTATGTGACACCATCATCTATCAAAACTAGGTAGACTTTTCAACATATCTATCATCTATCTATCTATCTATCTATCTATCTATCTATCTATCTATTTATCTATCTATCTACCTATCTATCTGCTTTCAGGGCAGTCCCACTCAGTCCTTAAGCCTCAAGTAAACTCTGTAGGGTGAGGCTTACCAATTCATTCATCCTGCAGGATGTGCTTGCTTACTTTGTTAAAACCCAAACTTTGGTTGGTGTCTACATACATACATACATACATACATACATACATACATAAGAGGGGGATACACATGCCTATGGTTTTAAGATGCTCAGTTTCTCCCACCGTTTATTTACCTATACATTAAACATTAATTAGAAACACCAGGCTGGAGGGATGGCTCAGCTGTTAAGGGCACTGACTGCTCTGCCAGAGGTCCTGAGTTCAATTTCCAACAACCACATGGTGGCTCACAACCATCTGTAATGGGATCTGACACACTCTTCTGTTATGTGTTTGAAGACAGTGTGCTCCTTTAAATAACAACAAATAAATAATATTTTTTTAAAAATCAGAAATACCAAGTCATGTAAATATGGTCCAGATTCGGCCTGAGCTGGCAGGGCAAGACTATGTGAGAGTGGAGTCTTTCTCTTTCTGTTAGGGTGGGTTATCAACTCCACTACCATTTACAAAGAGCTAGGTTATCCCAGAGCAATGTGGTGGTGGTGGTGGTGGTGGTGGTGGTGGTGGTGGTGGTGGTGGTGGTGGTATGTGTGTGTGAGTTGGAGGTGTTGAGGGAGAATTTAGACAGCTTAAACAAATAAATAACTGGAAAATTTATTCATTTATTTATCTTATTGAGTGTACATTGGAAGAGGAAAAATGGGTCAAAGGGAGGGATGGAGGGCCATCTTTTCATGTTGGGATGATCTGTGCCTTGGGAAAAAAGTCTGTCCAAATGGGCTGGTATGTAGTCTTGGTCCTTTATTGAAAAGATTTTGGTTCTGGCATCCATTTGATTCCCAAAGGACAGACAGTCTGGGAACCCTGCAAGGATAGAAAGGGAAAATATGTCAAGTCAAGCAACACCAAAAATATATCTGCTAAGTTGTTTGCCCTGTTAAATTGAGCAGAGCAGAGCAGAGCAGAGCAGAGCAGATATTCCACAAAGGCTGAGAGCCTGCCAGCTTGGTGTACAGAGTGAAAACAAGTAGAAATAAATAAATGAATAAATAAATAAATAAGTAGATAGATAGATAGATAGATAGATAGATAGATAAAAATGCTTTGTTAGAACATTTCCAAGTTTTAAGGAACAAGGCTTGACATTCAAACCCTCTGGTTGACTAGCATCTTTCTTGCATCCCTCAGACTTCCCTCCTCCTCCTCCTTCTACTCCACAATTGCCCCCCACTCTTCACTGTGTGTGTGTATGTGTGTGTTTCACAGCACAACCATCCATACAGGATTAGAGACAAACAAGACAGGTAGGGCTACAAAATAAAGATACCAAAACAGAGAGATAAACAGACAGATGGGGGCCCAAAGTGGAACCCCCCCAAAATGGAAGGCTGGATCTGAAAGGAAGGAAGGAAGGAAACAAAGAGAAATAGAAGTGAAGCAATATAAACCTAGCCAAATATTTTATTTCTTTTCTTCATTTATCAAGAGAAGAAGATATATTTACTGATCAACCTTTTATTAGAATAAGAAAAGCAATAATTACAAATAATCTCTCCATCTCACTGTAATGTCCATCACTTCTGTTGAGGGGAAGGGAAACAGACATGTGATCAAGAGCAGCCCCGAAAACGTCAAAATCAGAAACCTCCCAAACCACCAGCCAGCTAATCGGTCTTATTTAAAATGAAAAAGAGAAGGGCCCAACTGGTAGATCTCATTACATCATTTGATTAAAACAAACAAACAAAGAAAAAAAAAAACTCCAAAAAGTCTGCTGGTGGAATTCCTTCATTCTACAGTTGTTGACAATGGGCCACCATTTAGCAGTTACTGTGTTTTAATAAACAGGACAGAAATGTAGGAGAGCCTGGGCTACGCAGATGCAGATTTGGTACAGCCTGTACTATGCAGAGAGAAAAGGGCCAGTCTGGACTATGTAGAAGAAACAGGACAGCCTGGGGTATAGGGGGTAGGGAGGAAAAGGATAACCCAGGCTATGTGGGGAAGAAAAATGACTGCCTATGCTACAAGTGCAATGACCTGGGATAGCTTGGAATAAGAGGTGTGAGAATTAGGAGCACCTGGGCTATGTAGAGAGAAAGCCTGGGCTAACTGGAAGGGGGGACAGCCTGAGCTATACAGAATGAGAAGTGGGACAGCCTGGGATATGTGGAGGGACATAGGCAACAGCCTGAGCTACAAGCACAAAGACTCAGTACAGCCTAGATTATGGGGAGAAAAAAGTGAAATGGAACAGCCTGAGCTATATGGAGAGAGCTGCAGGACAGCCTGGGCTACGTGGGAGTGATGTGGGATAGATTGTTCTACATAGAGGAAAAAGAAGTGAGACAGCATGGGCTACAGAGAGGAAAATGTGGAACTGCCTGGATTACGTTAAGAAAAAGCAGGATAGTATGGGCAAAGTGGAGATGTGGGGTAGCCCAGGGTACTCAGGGGAAAATATGGCACAGCCTGAACTATGTGGAGAGAAACTCAAGATAGCCTGTGCTAAGAGGAGGGAGAAGCTGGACAGCCTTGCCTCATGGTGGAAGAAGTGGTCAAGCCTGCGCTACAAGGAAGGATACCTGGGACAGCCTGTGCTAAGTGGAGAGAAATGTAGGACAGCCTGTGATATGTGGAGTGAGACTGAGACAACCTGGGCTACCTGAGGGAGAAGAGGGACAGTGTGGGATAAGAAGAGAAAGACATAGGTCAGCCTGAGCTTCCAGTTCTTCTCTATGTAGCCCAGGCTGCTTGACTTTTCTCTTCTGATAGCCCAGGCTGGACCCCCTCTGCAACCACTTTTTAGACCAGGATATCCCGGGTAGCCCTCCATGTAGCCCAGGTTCTCCCATGTCTCCCATTGCTTAGCCCAGTCTTTCCCAAGGCGTTTCTCTCAGTGGAACCCATGCTGTACCACCACTCCCTCCCTCCACGTAGTCCAGGCTAGACCACAAAGAGCCTCCATGTAGCCCTGGGATAGCTTTGGCAATGTGGACAGTGATTTATTCGGAATAGCTTAGGCTATGTGGAGCACAATGTGGCACAGCCTGAACTACATGGAGAGAGACACAGGATAGCCTGGGATACTCAAAGAGAAAGAGATGTGGGTCATCCTGGTCTACTTGGAGGGAGAGTTGGGATAGCCTTGGCTTCAAAATCTATGAATGTGGTACAGCCTGAGCTATGTGCAGGAAGAAGTGAGACAGCCAGGGCTATACAGAGAAAACATTGTGGTGGTTTTGGCAATGTTGAGATGAAACCCTGTATGAATAAAATGAAAAATAAATAAAATTAAGTAAAGAAAAGAAATAAAGAAAGAAAATAGAAAAAAGAAAACAATAGAAAAGAGAAAAGAAAGAAAAACAGGCTGACTTAGGAGGTAGTGTTGGTTGAATTGAGATGTCATTTCTCTGTACAGGCAGGCAGGCAGGCAAACTTGTTTGATTGGTTGGTTTGTTAGTCAATTTTGTTTTGTTTTGTTTTGTTTTTCAGGAAGTGTGGCCTACCTAGTGTCTACACAAGCCTAGGTACAAGAAATAAATAAGTAAGGATCTCTGAAACACAAATCTGGAGTGGTCCCTAGTTTGACCATGGAGACACACACACACACACACACACACACACACACACACACACAAGCTCGGGTGGTATGGTGGTGGGGGTCAGCACCGATGTTGGGGAAAATTCTTTCTTCTTGTTGATTCTTCTTGAGGCAACAGAAGGGGAAGAGGGGGAGGAGGCAGGGGGAAGACTTGTCTTACGAGATTATTCAGGGTTGCTGTATAATAAAAGTTTACTTATCTAAGTTACTGTGTTACTGTAGCTGACCTGCCTTCTGTGGTTCTCTGAGGCCAGAAACCAGTTTCTGGCACTTAGCACCTCTTCCTAAAAACAGCAAAGGACTAAGTAAATAGACTTTGTACTATCTCAGCAGGAACTGCTGGGCTCTAATTTATGCCTGCTTGTCTGAGGTCGCAGGAAGAAAAGACACTTAGAGAAGTTATTATAGAGCTTATTACTGGGTGTGAAAAGTTTCCTATGAAAGCTATCTAAGGGGAAAGCAGAAAGGTCCTAAGTGGGGAAAGGAAAAAATTCTAATAGTGGAAAAATTCTTCTAAGGGAAAAAAATTCTCCTAGGTGGGTAGGTGGGGGGAGGGGGGGAGGAAGGAGTGACGAGTTTTTCTTTGTCTTTGTTTCAGTACTTATACATGATCACATGTTACAAAGTTCATCACAAGTTCACACCAAAAACCAAATCAGAAATTGAAATAGAAGTTTACAACAGAGAATGTTTACATGCATATCCATTAGGAGTAATTATCTGTCTAAACATCCATCTCCTGTCTCAGCTCCACAGGTTCACTGAAGGTTTAAAACTATAACTACGAAATTAGTGAAGTTTTGTATAGATAAACCCAGGCAGTATTTTATCTTCTGTCCTAGCACCTATAATAAATTGTTAGTTCCCTTATTTTGAACTTTAATTAACTGTTTTACAACCTCTGGGAATGTGCTCTGAGTAGGAGAAAGTCTGGTTACTGTCTGAGAACACTTGGGACACTTAGGAGACTGGCAGAGATTCTCATTGCAGTTTTGACTATCAGAAAGGGACTAGTAGCAGTCCCACTATAAAAGAGCTTAATAATCACTGATAAGTTTTAGGAATTCTTATAAGATCATCATTGAGACTAAAGAAGTCATCTATTTGACTATATAGCATCAATATATAGCATCAAGACAGTGCATCTTCATGGATCTGCAGAGATCTGCTCCAAAGGGGTGTGCTATTGCTTAGTGATTGTTACATATGTTTAATAATAATAATAATAATAATAATAATAATAATAGGAAAACATATTAGTAGCAGGAATTTTTCCTAAAATGAATCCCTTACAGTCTTGATGAATAAGGGCACACCTGTCACAGATTATATATTAATCCAAGGCAGGCCATTTCAGGATGATCATCTGTTAGTTATTAGCTTGTCCCATTATGACTCCTGACAGTGTGGGGAATGGGGACATCAAACAATTTCCACAGAAATTGACTTGGAGAGTCTTGGACCAGAATAATAGAAGTGGCTGTTAAATCGACAATCCTAACATACTTTGTTGCTGTTGGTGGTGGTGGTTGCTTGTTTATTTGTAAGTATATCCCGGAAACATGCTTTTTTTTTATCTGCATACCTTAGAGATGATCAAGTATCTTTAAGTAAGATGGAAAAACTAGCTCACACAGGTATTGCTTTCCCCATTGTTGTTTTTGTTCCATGTACACTAGGAGGTTCCTCAGACACAACTCTGTAACAGGAAAATGGACAACAGAAGCTTAGTGAACACCCTAGTTCTGTTCCTGCCAGTCCTGTTTCTCTCTTACATAGGTTCAAGTCCCACTACCCACAGGGCAAGCCTGACAGTCATCCATAACCCTAATTTCAACAGGTCTGACCCCTTCATCTGGCTTTTGAATGCATCAGACATGCACAGGGTTCACAGACAGAAAGGCAGATAGGCAGGCAGGCAGGCAACAATCCTACCCTCACCCCACCTCCTTCCCAACACACATACAGAGTGAGAGAGAGAGACACACACACAGAGAGAGAGAGAGAGAGAGAGAGAGAGAGAGAGAGAGAGAGAGAGAGAGAGAATAATAAAATCAGGTCAATCAGGTCATTTTATTATCCATTTTTAATTAAAATGCATAATAAAAGATAAATATAATCAGTCATCCTGGAACTCTGTATGCCAGACAGACTTACTTAGTTAGACAGTGAAAATACATTAAACAGGATATCAACATAAATATCATTCATTGTCCTGGAACTCCATGAATCTTTCTAGGTAGACCTGGTTTCAGATATCTGTGGTTCCAGACTAAGCCAGTTTATGCAGCGACTTCCCAGACAACCAGAAATACATAAAAAGAAATTTCACCACCATCTCAGTCTATGTAACTGACCTTTAACAACAATCCACAAGCACGTGATAGTAAAATAATTTCCTAGAGCAAGTTTATGGTTCTACTTTCCTGTCCTAAGGAAGACACTCAATCAGAGCTGAAATTCAATCAGTCAAAAAGTCCTTAATAAAACCCAACTGGCCTTCCTTATCCAAGTTCTACAGACAACAGGACTAAACAAATCAGTCTCTCTATATTAAAAACCAAAATATTTTGTCATTGTTTCATTTCTGGAAAGAGCTCCTCTTTGTTTAGCCTTGGTTTATCTGTAACTTGGTCTGTAGACTAGGCTAGCCTCAGATGAACAGTGATCCACCTCTCTCTGCCACCACCACTGCCTAGCAAAAGCTAGAATCATTAATTTTAAAAAGAAGATGTGAATCTTAGCCAGTCATAGTGGCGTACAGCTTTAATCCCAGCATTTGAAAGGCAGAGGCAGGCTCTTACAGGTTCGAGGCCAACCTAGTTTACAAAGTGTGTCCAAGACAGCCAGGAAGTCTGCCCTGCCTGCCTCTGCCGCCCCCACAGCTGGAGACAGACAAAGACAGACAGAGTCTTACAGCCAATATTTTCTTAAATTGAGAAAAACTTGGAGCAATTCATCAGGAGACAAAAGGACTGGTGTCCACTGAACTTTTGCTTTCTTCCAAGCATCATTTAAGGGTAAAATTGTTAATTATGTTTTAAAACACTGGATTCTAATAAGGGGACACATGGACATTGGAAACAATTTCTCCCCTCAGAGGACCAAAGGAAGTTCAAAACGATTTCAACAGCCTTCTATGCAGGTCTCAGTAGTCTGACTATGGAAAGATTGGAGAAAACTATAACAGTGGATCCTACAGAAACAAGGTGAGTCAGGGACCAGGATTGTTTACTACACTGTTGGTATTTTACTGAAGACATAAACACAGATATTAGGGAGTCTGACCTTGTACTTGCTTGCTAAATGTAACGAAGTGGCCACGGATCAAGAGCACAAGAAACTCACAATCCTAATCCATACCAAATCAATTTCCTTTGGTGAGAATAACCAAAACAGAAACCAAAACAAAAACTCTAGAACTTGTTAATCAGAGACAATCTCTTAGTTTTAGTCCAACAAGCAGCTGAATACCATGTATAGCTCTAATTTTTGCAGATGTGCTGCCTTTCTCTGATTTCTGAATGTACCATGCACAGGCGGGGTTTGATATAGGTAGATATGCCAAATGCAACAACAACAACAACAAACCCCCCAAAAGCCTGTCTTACCTTATACATTGTCCCGGAATATATCGTTGGTGAAAGTATTCCATGGCCGCTATGTGCTCCCTGCCTGGCATAGGCACAGATAGAACCAGATGCTACTGAACAGCTTCCAAATGAGTAACTCCCGACATGCTTGAAGTATCTGTTGATAGCATTGAACAAAAAAGGAGAGCAGCTCTCACTGTGATTGTTTATACCCTCCCAAGACCAGAGTTTTGCAGCCAGCACTCAGAAGGCAGAGGCAGGCTTGTGTCTGAATTCAAGGTCAGCCTGGTCTACAATGTCAGCTCAAGGGCAACTACTGAAAAATCAACAAAGCAAACAAACAAGGGAAAACAAATAAAAGGTCCCAATTCAAGGAATGAAATCTAAAGCAGGTGTTTGGCCACCACTTCTGCAATTTTGCCTTCATGCATATTTTTTTTTTTTACTTTTTTTTACATTAATTTATTTTTTTCGCCTTTATGCATTTTTAATGAGTAAATGTGGTTGTGAGCAGGATGCGCGTTTGTCAAATATCAGTAAAAATTAAAAAAAAAAAAAGAAACAGAATGAATCCCAGCTGTGTGCTTACCAGTGACACAGCTCCACTTCTTCCACTTGCCTCCCTCTGGCCTTTTAGAGAAATCTACAGAAATGGTTTGGATGTACAGCCATAGTTATTTCTGGAGTCAGACAGGGTTACAGGGATGTTCCCTGGGGTAGTTAGTTTGCTTGGTTGGTTGTTTGGTTTCATTCCTTAGAAATAGATGTTTGTTGTGGCCTGAGCTGCCCCACACTTCGGGGCCAGAAATGTTGAGAACTGCACTACCCCACGTTTGGGAGCCAAAATGTCTCCGACCTTTCTGTCAGTGTTGGAACCCACACTGCCAAAAGCCTTGGGGGCTAAATTGTTAGAGCCTGCACTGCCCCAAGCTGCTCCAGTCCACAGGTTGGGGTTCAGCAAGAGTGAGAGTGAGGATGGACTTGAGGAATGGAGACCAGACAGAGTGTGATTCAATCCCATTTATTCTTCAGTCTCTCTTCTTCTCTCCAAGTCCCAAGTCTTGAGTTCCTAGTCCCTAGTTCCTAGTTCCTAGTGCCTCCAAGTTCCAAGTTCCTTCTCCAAGTGCCTAACACCCAATAATGATCTTTTCTTCTGAGTTCCCTAGTCCAAGTGTCTTCTTCCTCAATGCCTAATTCCTACTCCAAGTTGTACTCTCTAACCTAATTCCTACTTCCTGAAGAATGAAAAATTATAAAAATCATTTTTATAGGATATATACATATATAGACGCCTTTTAAGTTCTTTTAGGGACATGGAACTTTTTCTCTGAAACAAGCCAGGCCAGTCAAGCCAGGCCAGTTCCAGGAACTGGCTGTAAGGAGTGAAAGTCATTCAGGTGGTAAAAACACAATGACAGAGCTGTGGCTTTACAGCTGGAGCTAGTGAGAATAAATAGTTGATAAATGACAAGGTAGGGCAGTGACTTGGTGAAACCACATTTTTGAGAAAATGATTGTACTGGGTAATTTCCATGGCCATTAACCTTTTAGGGTGGGTTTCTTTGGAATGTATCACTATTCTCATGCTATGTATCCTTGGCAACCTCTCACCCCCTCCCCACTCCCCTGGTTTGTGGTTTTGCTCTTTAAAAGACCCTGTACCCATCACTCAGGGCAAAACCTTGCTTGCTCTTGCGAGAGAGCGTGTGGTTTGACCGCCGGCTTATTTCCCTAATAAACCTCTGCTGTTTGCATCCAAGTACGGTGTCTTGCGAGAGTTCTTGGGTGGCCGCGATTTCCCGAGGCTTGAGTAAGGGTCTCCCTAATTTGGGGGTCTTCATTCCAACTTGTACTTCCGAGTGCCTAATAATCTGCCTTTTATATGTCTCACTTCTAAGCCACGCCTCTAAGTTACGCCTTTAAGTCATGCCCTTGGGCCTTGTCTCTAAATCTGATCTCTAAGTCACACGCTTAAATCACACCCCTTTAATCTCACACACCCAAAGAAAGATCCTGGGTATCTAAAGCAAGATGTTATCAGAGTGTGCTCAGCTGTTGTAGGCTGATGTAATCAAGTCTGTTTTCAGGGTATATGGCTCAAGATGGCTGCAAGGATGATAGCTGCTTTCTGTCGGCTTCCCACAGATGATGTAACCATGGAAGAATTTTTGTAATGTCAGAGAGACTACAGAAAGATCAAAGTATAGAGGAAGAGGCTGGAGAGATATCAAAGCAGTTCAAATCACTTGATGCTCTTCCAGAGGATCTGGATTTGACTCCCAGTACACCCGCCGTGATAGACAAAGCTGTCTTCTGGACTCTGTCCACACCGAACAACCTCAAGACCCACCCACCCAAACAACAGGCAAAACACTCAGAGACCTAGAAAACTGGAGCAACAAAAAACGTCAGAATCACACAGCCAATCCAAATTACCTGTAACCAGATACTACAGATAGGTCCTCATTTACATAGAAAGAATTGACTCATGGGAAATGATAAGCAAAGTTGCTCACCACAACTATAAAATGACTCTTCACAGCTGGGCATACTGACGGGAACCTGCCTCCCATGCTTATGGTAGAAAGCACAGGTATTTTTCTGTAGTCTTTCCACAGCAAGTCCATGACATAACTGTCTGGCAGATTATACTGAGATCTGTTCTTGCTTTTTCTTTTTGAAAGATTTTTAAGGAGGAACATGGCACACATGAGACGTTCCTACAGTCATGACAGAGACCACTCTGATCTTGAGCATTCTAGAAGACAATACTCTTATGGTGACACCTTGGAATCACAAAATGGGGACCAAGAGAAACACAGAGAAAGAGACCGAGACAGAGACGCAGATCGTCGGAAACGGTCCCGGAAATCTCTGTCTCCTGAAAGAAGGAACCCAGACCGAGGAGTAACCCCGAGTTCTACTCAGGAAGAACCTGCCTCGAAGAAGAAGAGAGATGAGCTGGATCTGCTCCTCACCCGCACTGGGGGAGCATATATTCCTCCCACAAAGCTCAGGAGGATGCAGGAGCAGATTACAGATAAAAACAGCTTAGCGTACCAGAGGATGAGCTGGGAGGCTCTGAAGAAGTCAATCAATGGTCTCATCAACAAGGTCAACATCTCCAACATCAGTATTATTATCCAAGAGCTCCTTCAAGAGAACATCGTCAGGGGGAGAGGACTGCTGTCCAGATCTGTTCTGCAAGCACAGAGTGCTTCTCCAATCTTCACTCAGGTTTATGCGGCTTTGGTGGCAATCATCAACTCAAAATTCCCACAGATTGGCGAGTTAGTCCTCAAGAGACTAATTCTGAATTTTCGGAAAGGATATCGAAGGAATGATAAGCAACTTTGCCTGACTGCTTCCAAACTTGTGGCCCATCTTATAAACCAAAATGTGGCACATGAGGTTCTGTGCCTGGAGATGCTCACTTTGCTCCTAGAGAGACCAACGGATGACAGTGTTGAAGTAGCTATCAGCTTCCTCAAGGAGTGTGGTCTCAAATTAACCCAAGTGTCTCCAAGGGGAATCAATGCCGTCTTTGACCGCCTCAGAAACATTCTACACGAGTCTGAGATTGACAAAAGAGTCCAGTACATGATTGAAGTGATGTTTGCTGTGCGGAAGGATGGATTCAAGGACCACCCCGTCATTCTGGAAGGACTTGATTTAGTGGAAGAGGACGATCAGTTTACACATATGCTCCCCCTGGAGGATGACTACAATCCAGAAGATGTCCTTAACGTTTTCAAGATGGATCCTCACTTTATGGAGAATGAAGAGAAGTACAAGGCTATTAAAAAAGAAATCCTGGATGAAGGAGACAGTGATTCAAGCACAGACCAAGAAACCGGAAGTAGTGAGGAGGAGGAAGGAGAGGAAGAAGGAGAAGAAGGAGGACAAAAAGTAACTGTTCATGACCAAACAGAAATCAACCTAGTCTCATTCCGCCGCACAATCTATCTTGCCATTCAGTCAAGTTTAGACTTTGAAGAATGTGCACACAAGTTGCTGAAGATGGAGTCTGCTGAGAGCCAAAGGAAGGAACTCTGCAACATGATACTTGACTGCTGTGCCCAACAAAGGACCTATGCAAAATTCTTTGGCTTGTTGGCTGGGCGGTTTTGTATGCTGAAAAAAGAATACATGGAATCATTTGAAAGTATATTCAAGGAACAGTACGACACCATCCATCGCTTAGAGACAAACAAATTGAGAAATGTTGCTAAGATGTTTGCTCACCTTTTGTACACAGATTCGCTTCCATGGAGTGTTCTCGGATGTATAAAGCTGAGTGAAGAGACCACGACATCGTCTAGTAGGATTTTTGTCAAGATCTTCTTCCAGGAACTGTGTGACTACATGGGTCTTCCTAAACTGAATGCAAGGTTAAAGGATGAAACTCTTCAGCCGTTCTTTGAAGGACTGTTACCCCGAGACAACCGACGCAACACCCGGTTCGCTATTAACTTCTTCACATCCATAGGCCTCGGGGGTTTGACGCATGAACTTCGAGAACATCTGAAAAATACGCCCAAGGTCATTCATTTGTAGGCCGGAAACCAGAGCTGAGCAAAAGAAGCCAGCCCTGACATTCCTGTCTTAGCCTGTTGGTTTAAGGGCATTAGAGGCACAACATGAGCAGGGGGAAGTCTGAGCCTCCAGTTCAGTGGAATGTTTGTTGTGACTCCGGGTAGGAGCATTCCCTGCTCTGGAATAGAAACTTGCAGGCCAGCAGAACCTAAGGTTGTGTGTGGGCACAGGAAGCAAAACTTTCCCTAGAGGGTCATCAGGAGTTAGAGTGAGTGGAACTATTTTCACGTATGAAAATGTCACTGATAAGTTGGGCATAGTGGCTCCAAGACTGTATCTCAACAGAGACAGAAGGACTGATGCAAGTTAGAGGCCAGAATGGAGGACAAAGTAAGACTGTCTGAATGAACACACCTACCCCACCAAATAAGCAAATAAAAAAAAATAACCATTACTAAACTTTCCTGTGTAGAAATCATTTCTCTAATTATATTTTATTCTTGTGTACATGGGCACTCCTGTGCCATACATGCATGTATTTGAGTGTGTGTGTGTGTGTGTGTGTGTGTGTGTGTGTGTGTGTGTGTGTGTGCTGGGTGCACTTGCTTGGGGACATGCATGGGATTGAACCACTGTGAGTTCATCTGTACTGAGGGCAACCCTCAGGAGCATCTAAAGTGAGACAAACCAAGTGGGAAGGGGGGAGCACAGTTCTACTGATTCCTTTAAAATGCATTATCTAGCTTCTAGCTTCTAGGTGACTAACTCGAGTCTTAAAATTCCTGCCCTGGTAGTATCTGTTCCTAGGTACCGAAATGAGCATGGCGCAGTGCATAACACACCCATGTTTTGTTAGGCCCAGCAAGCTGGCCCTTGGACAGAGTCAGAACTTCTGAAGCTTTCTTTAGAGGCCTGAGTTCCCATATCCTCTAGGCCGTTCAGTAGTCTTGGGAGGACCTGCTGAGCTTGTGTAGGGAACATCACCCATGCCTGTGGGCAGGTGCCTTTGCCTCCCTCCCAAGCACAGCACACCTCCTCCCAGTCTTCCAGCCCACAACATGTGCTCCCTGCAAACCACCCTGCCCCCACCCCAACCTTCCCCTCAACTCCCAGCTAGGGAACTTCCATTGACTTGCTGCCACCACAGGGGATTCAGACACCCCACAGATAACCTGGCAGCATCCACCACATTGGCTGTGCAGAAAGCAGGGAGGGTGTGGTTTTGCCTACTCATGGCAGGTCCTCCACTGAATGCAATTCCTGTGTGTCCAGGCCAGCTGGACAATCAAGTGGGGCCCCTAGCCCCTGTGGAGAGGACTGAGATGCATGAGAAGATAAGGAGGCACAGCAAGTCAAGAAGTCTGATCAAGCAAGCAAAATTTTTATTGTTCACATGGGTTATATACAGGAAAACAGGATATGGAAACAGGAAAGGAAAGAGGGCTTTGCAGGTAGAGGAAGCTGCAGCTGTGGGGTCTAACTAAGTTATTCTCACAAAGCCTTGCCGTTACCAGGGGTTCTAAAAAACATCTATCTAGCAGGATGTTGTCTCAATCTAGCGATCAGGAGGAAGGGTTACTAAGGTGGGTTGCTATGAGGCCTTGTTTGAAGTTCTGAGAACTGACAAGTGAATCATGGAAGGTAAGCAGAAGAATAGTAGATAGGAGAACCAAGGGTGAGTGTTTGACAAGAGTAAGGCCTTGCCATGGCTTTCCACACCTGCGGATGCCAGAAGAGGGAATAAAATTCTCTGATATAGGTGTTTGATAGGTGCCATGTTGTTCCTCTGAGACATCAGCAAATGTTCTTAACTTACGAGTCATCACTTGAGCTGCTGGACTCGGCTGTTGTCTTTCCAGCACATGTGCTGTATTAATTGGATTGGGTAATCTCCACCTGAATCATGAAGTCTATGGAGATGTATAGAGACATGTGCAGGAGATGGCCATGCTAAGCAGCTGAATGTCTACGCAGGGATCTGGTGTCCCCATTGCTCTCTATGGGTTCAGGATGATGACCCAGCATCACTTATTTTCAATGTTGGAACAGACCTTTCTGAACTCTCATCTAGGATGACAATGTAGATCAGGCACATCTGATCAAGTACCAAACTGACATTATCTTCCTGGAGTACGTGGTGTGGTAATGAGTTCTTTTTGACAACAAGAGAAGTATCTTAATCTAAGCTGTGCTGGGAGAAAAATTCAGAGCAGCCCCAGGGCATGGAAAGCAACACCAGCAAAATGTTTCTCCAAGTATGGAACATATGAGGGACACTTGGAGCTGCCCCTTATGCTGGCAACCCAGGACTTTTAAAAGGCCAACATCCAGTAAGGTATGGTAGAATCTTTGGTTACACTCTGTCATAGGCACCCTGGTCATTATGAACTGACCCCGACACAGAAAGAACCATCTATGTACACACTGGCATTTTCTATCTGAATCACAGTAAGTAGCCTGATCCTAGTTATGCTTTACTCACCTGGGGCTGGAGGTGGGGGGATTGCGGAGGGTGGTTCTCAGAGTCCTGTGTAGTTGCTTTGGTAAATGCTACCAGATGGACAGACAAACCTAGCTACCTCTACTAGCACATTTTCAGGTAGACAACAGTTTAATATCAGCATTTCCAAGACTAAACTGTCTGTCCTTAGTGCCTAGTGTTGTCTGATTTGTATCTTCTCTTTGTCAGACAGCTAAACATTCCCAGTCTTGAAAACATTCTTTCAGCCATGCTCAAGAACCAGTTTTGGAATGGCCAAGTCCACAACTGAGAGTCTTCATGAAGCCTGCCCTGTAATTGTTTTGTTGAATGGGGATATAGGCATGAAATATAACTCAGAGGTAGAGTACTTCTCTAACATGCACAATGCCCTAGATACAATCTTAGCCCTAGGGGATTTCAGGGGAGAAAAATTAAGAACTCAGTTACATCTGAGTTGTAGCCTACAACCAAAGAAGTGTCTCTATAGAGGCATTTATGTCCAGCCTCCCCACATCTCCGTCCTTGAATTCCGTTATTTTCTTGTTTATTTTTATTAAGGCAAATCTTCATCCTTGGATGGAAAAAATATGTTCAATATTAGAAAACCACAGGTATAATCTATATTTAGAAATGTGTATATTGGGAGAGAGAGAGAGAGAGAGAGAGAGAGAGAGAGAGAGAGAGAGAGAGATTGATTTAGGTATGGATATGTTTTCCAAAGGTCATAAATACAGACAATGAACTTAAAAATTTATGAAATACCTTGGTTGAAATATTCAGAGAACAGGATGTGTCAGCAGGAAATGATTCTTTCAGCCAAGTCTAGAAACCTGAGTTACTTCTTTGGAGCCCACAAGGTAGAGAGAACCAAACTCCCACAAATGCCCACTAGTCTTCAGTGTGTGTGTGTGTGTGTGTGCAGAATCCCATGTGCATCCATGAGCCCACCATAAATTTTAGAAGAATGACCCAAATGATCATGGTGAAAACAACTGTTAAGGAATCCTGCAGATATGTTTTCCAATGTCTCATGACCCCTTGATGGTAACACTGTAATGGTTGGAATGTAGAGGTACTGTTTTCTGCTTACTGTGAGTTAGACCAAGACATCTCAGTAAGTAGGGGCAAGGTGGCAAGACAGACCCATGGGTGAGAGAATGGGGTTATTAACTGCTCCTACCAGCGTCCTGAGGGCATGATTAATAATCAGAGAAGTCTAGCACAGGCCAGACCACCAGGTCATCAAGTGATGGTCTGGGAGATAAGCTCTGGGCCAGTGTCCTTTAGCTACACCCAGCAAGTTTACCCTGACCCAGTCTAGAATTCTCAGCAGTGAGAAAGAAACTGTCTCAAAAGGAGAGAGGAAAATCTCAGCCAAGGGAAAATGTCCTAAAATGAGGGTAAGTGGAAAGACTGAATGTCCCCATCCTCAAGGGCAGCTCAGGGATAGCTCCAAGCTCAAGAATTCTTCCTTGGGACCATGAAGATATTTACTCTGACCAATGAAGGGAGGGGGCTTACCAGTTCTCTGAAGTTTGGACTAGTGAAGGTTGGATCTCCATGTGATATGTGTGTGGGGGGGTGCAACCTTCAGAGTTTCTAAATCTGAGTCTCAACATCATATGATATGTTTATAAGAAGATAAAGGGGGGATGTGTTCTATGTAGGTGTAGTCAGGTATGAGGGAAGGGGGTGCCTTGGCAGCCCGTGCTGAGTCATCCCTTCCACCTGAGGGACCAGCCATATGACAGTATAGTATAGAATATAGTTTATTTAGGGCATGGAGAAGGGACTTAAGAGGGTAGAAAGGGAGAGAGAGAGAGAGAGAGAGAGAGAGAGAGAGAGAGAGAGAGAGAGAGAGAGAGAGAGAGATATTGGTATGAGCAGGTGGAGAGAGAGTGGGCAGGGACATGGGGAGAGAGCAGCAACAGGAAAGCAAGAGCAAGAGAGGAGCAACAGAGAGGAGGGGCAAGCAGCCCCTTTATAGTGAGTCAGGCAGTCAGGCATAGCTGGCTGTTGCCAGGTAACTGTGGGGCAGAGCTTAGACAAAATGCTAACAGTGTGTGTGTGTGTGTGTGTGTGTGTGTGTGTGTGTGTGTGTGTGTCTGTGTGTCTGTGTGTCTGTGTGTCTGTGTGTTCAGACAAGCTCATGCTGCAGTGTACATATGTGGATCAGAGGAAAACTTTGAGGTATTGTTCTCCTTCCACCCTTCCATGGCTTCTGGGATTGAACTCAGCAAGTACTGACCCACTGAGCCACCTCACTGTGCACTTCTCTTCACTCCTTTTGTCTCTGTTCCCAGGCCTGTTGCTTCCTGGTTATTCTCAGGAGTCAGTAAGTTGATTGTTGCAACAATACATCTTCAGGTTGAAGCAGTGGCAAGTGTGATTCTGTTCTCCAGCCCACCTCTCCATCTTCTAGGTACAAGTAGAAGTAGGAAAAGATACCTTGTGACAAAGTCAGTCTCCACTGAAGGAGTGTCAAGAAAGCTGCCTCTTTATGTTGTTTTTTTTATTTAAAAATAAAATGAAGGGCTTCAGTGTTGGTTTAATCAGTAAACCATTTGCCATGCGTTGGAGAAGAATCCAGAAGGTAATTGTCTGGGAAACCAATGAGGCTAGAAGAGGCTGGAGTGTTGGTCTCCAAAGAGGAATGAACCTGAGCACCCAGAGAAGGTGAGACCATTGAGGGACAGCATCATCTTCAGCACAGCCGGTGGCTCTGACCCTGTTGGAGGATAGAGCATCAGGTTCCCAGGCTGCTTCTGAATCATATTAGAATGTAATCTCCTTATGGAGTTGAAAGGGGGACGTGAAGCCTGACCCTCCTTTCATCTCAAGGGTGAGCAGAAAACACTGGTCAATACAGTCCTTGCAATGAACCAGGGGATATCTTGTGATTAACTAGTTTCTAAGTAAGTGTTGGGCTAAAAAGGTCATCTGTAAGTGAAAGCAGTCCACCTAGCCGTAGGGCCCCCTTAGGGCTCATACTTCACAGGGAACCTGTCTGCATGCCAGGAATAGCCTGTAAGATTTGAACCTAGGCAGGTAGGTGGGTACCAGGTGCCAGCCTGGGCTCCTTGACTGGGTTCTGTTCCTCAAGAGGAGATAAAGAGCCAGGAAGGGAGAGTGAGTCAGGCCAGGTGGTCAGGGGAATCTTGCAGCTTTTAATGACCAGCAATCAGCTTGCTTCAGATTTCACAAACAGACAGACTAATCCAAGAAGTACAGACTATATCATTTTATTTCTGGATGTGTTTTTGATTTTTTCATTTCTTGTCTGAGGACACAAGTTTAGTCACAATTGGAACAAATTTATTTTTATTATCAGCCCTGTAACTCTAATTCAGAATCTAAAGAAGGTCTCTGTCAAAGCAAACACATTTATTATATGGCAGCCTGCTAAACGCAGGCAGTATTTGCAGTTTTAAAACACTCCAGACAGAGAATGTCTGACCCAGTCTTTTTATGAATGGCAAATACTAATCTGTAGCTTCTTTTATCTTATCATCATCTATACTGTAAAGTGAGAAAAGGCTATTTTAATCAATCTATCTTATTTTCATCAATTCACTGAGTTCTCTTCCTCCAGGTATGGCCTGTATGACTCCCTCTCTTTAAACTACATTTCCAGAGAGCTCTGAGTGTATTGTAAAATAGACTTAGAATCTGTTACTAAGTATTCTGGCCTGTCAGAGTTTGTTAATTGTGTCTGTTTACTCTGCAGCAAGGATACTGTTTGAGATTGCTTAGGGGCAGGTACCCCAAGAATATTCCTGGAGTCTTGCCCTCATTTAGAAATTCCTAGCTTTTGCTTATCTGAGCTTATCACTGTCTCCAGGGCATAAGAAAGACTTCCAATGTCCAGATGAGGTCATTTCTCTAAAAGCAGAAATAAGTTTAGGACTTTCCTAAAAAGACTCAGACATAATCTTCTTGGGAAGGTGGAGTATAAAATGAGTCATAATACAGAAAGTCCACAAGCATGCAGCATAGAGATCAAACCCCAAAAGTTAGACAGAATGACAGGGATCACAGTGTTTGGCTCAGCTGTGCTCGAACCGTGCCACAGCTGTGCTGGCTTCATGGCTTTCGCCATTGCAGTGGCTATGGCTGTGCCCGGTGGCATGCCATTTCCTAAGACTGAAAGTTCCAACTTCTGCACTAATGATACTTAGGATCAGCAGTCCTTTGTGACAGGGACCCTGTGGGAAACCTTGTAAGACCTGTCACTACTCACTAGGTGCTACTAGCCACACCCTACACCCACTTGTGATAATCAAGTGTCTCTAGATGTTACCAAGTAGTCCCCCAGTTGAGAACCCCAGTTTAGAGGGCCAGGTATGGTTCACACCTTTAATTCCAGCACTCAGAAGGTAGAGGCAGGCAGATCTCTATGAATTCAAAACTAGTCTGGTTTACAAACTGAGTCCAGGATACCTAGGACCCTGTTACACATTGAAACCCTGCCTTGAAAATTAAAATAAACAAACCCCAAAATACCACTAAGTGGGTAGAGAGATGTCTCAGCAGCTAAGAGCACTGACTGGTCTTCTGGAGGACCCAGGTTCAAATACCAGCATCCACTTGGCAGCTCACAACTGTCAATAACTCCAAGATCTGACAGACTCATGCAGGCAAAACACCAATGCACATACAATAAAAATAATATTTTTAAAATAGCACTAGGTATGGAAAAAAGGAAAGAAAAAAACCCTGTTCAATAAGAGAAATGTGAAAACCAAGGTGGAATCCAGCACTGTTAAGAAAAAGACAGAGGCTGGGGATTTAACTCAGGGAATCACCTCTGTAGCATACCTGAGGCCCTGGGGTTTAGTCCCCACTATGTTGCTGAACAAAATCTCATTAGTAGCAAGAGCACAATAGAAGGGAATCTTCACAGCACTGCTTTTTGGAGTGGTTACATAAGAATGAGGGTTAGAGAATTTTGTAAAACATTTTGCTTAACATCAGCTCCTCCCCCCCCCCTTAAAATATTTTCTACAAGTCCTGGCGAATTTATGTGCCACCTCCCCCAATTACTCTCCTTTCATAAAATGCAGGAAAGACTACAGAGCACATTACTATACACACACACACACACACACACACACACACAGTGAAGAGTAAATGGAGAAATGAGAACAAATCTTCACCTGACTTTACAGGGAAGCCTGTGCTTTCATGTGATGTCATGCATTAAATCTGTAGGTTTCCCTACTGAGCACAGACATGTTTATGCAGAGTGTGGGTGCAGAACACAAGGATGTTGAACAAATACATATGAAAGTCTTTTATTTAACATCTGAACTACAGGCTGCATGAGATATTTTGTGCCGAGTAGCACTGGCTCCTTTGCCTCTCAGAGTCTTCCCTTGGAAAAGACGGCTGCTTCCCTGCTAGTCCCTCATCTTCTGTGCTGATTTACTCTTCCTTGAGGGTCTTCACGGTAGAACAGCAACATGGTTTTATTGCACTGTGGGCCACTAGTTCTTTATTTCCATGGCGATTTATTTTGCTTTATATCTCACACCAGTGCTGTCTAACAGAAATAGGGTGCGAGTCATACTTGCCTAATTTCAAACTGTATTTCTTTCAACCCAAGGACAATCACTGTAACATTAAAATCTTTAATTCTATTTCTGATTCTAAAAAAAGCAGCACAAATCGAACTTGTGCCAGCGACATTTCAACTATTGAATAGCCACAGGTGCGTGGTAGCTGCCGTGCCAAAACAGTTTCAAACTCTGGTGTTTTCCCAAATGCCACCATGGGAGGTCAAAAAGCCAAATGGTTGGTGCTACTGTGCTGTAGATACAGGCCAGGGAACCTGCTCAACGTTAATGGTGTCATGTGTCATTCTGTCAACTACAACATCCTGCTATTCCCAGAAACAAATCAAGATGACTGACACACACCAAATGTTTTTGATTGAGTTTGATCTTAGTCTCAGTCTGACTGGAGGCCTTCTGGGGATGCAGATGTCAATGGCTGACTTCGGGTTCCTTGCAGTTACAGATGGCTCCATCAAGGGAGGGTTTCATTGTATGAGCTTTGATAAACCACAGCTGTATCACAGAACATCAGGATCAGGACTCTGCCTAGTATAGATACAAATTCTGCAAAGGCAATCTTTCTGATAAGTTTGGAAGGCCCTGGCCCCGATGCAGCACCTCCTGCCTTGTCCTTTTCCCTCCCCACCACAATGACTCAAGATATATAATCCAGCCCATCTATTTCAATAAGTGAGCTGTCCTCCGACAGTCTCCTGTGGGGTTCATGCCTGCTGTACTCACTGTAGCTCGAGGTCCTGCTCCCCAGCTCCTCCAAAGGTGCAATGGCTGATGGGCACAAGGAACCCACAGCCCTGCAGTTTGCTTCCAATAAACTTTTTCTGTGTGTTGGATGGTCTTGTTCGATGATTTTATTATACCAACTTACAAGTTCGAGGGGATTGGATGCCTTTTTCTGATCCCCGCTGGCACCAGGCATACTCAAGGTGCACATATGTGAAAGCAAAATGCTGGCTTTATCTTCATGGCATTTGTCTCTATGGAGTTGAGTAGACCCAAGCCTGATTTAGGCAGGAGGCGGTCCCCCTCTTGCCTTGCTCTCAGAGTGTTGCCCCGGGTATGACCAATGCTCTGCCATCCCTTATCTGGCTTGGGAACCCACATCTTCCCTTTTGTTTTTTATAATGTGGCCTTATCATCATGTGTCAGCACAGTCTATGGGAATAGTTTGATATTGTACCAGGACTTGGTT